>NC_034602.1:79753837-79792131 GCF_900095145.1 Mus pahari
TTCCCTTCCCTTCCCTTCCCTTCCCTTCCCTTTCCTTTCCTTTCCTTTCCTTTCCTTTCCTTTCCTTTCCTTTCCTTTTCCTCCCTCACATCCTCTCAGATGTGTCCCCATTAGGGCTCTCTGTCAGGCTGGAAATGGGGGCCTCACTGGATTCTTCCAATTTGAACAGCAGAGGACCCGCCCACCTAAATCATCTTGACAACTTTCCCTTGCTATGAAACTTTCTTCTGCCTAGCAACCTTCTTCTTAAAGGTCAGTTTAGCCCTCAATTTCTTTATCAGAGCGGCAAGAAGCAGATTTCAGAGACAAACTAATTTGAATCAAATGTACATGATGTGTGTTTGAGTTAATTCATTCTCTCTGCTTTTTACATCTGTCTTTTATTGGTTTGTAAAATGGGGGGCACACTTATCCCCAGCAACGTATTATATTGGTCTCATGATACAGCTCAGGTTAACTTCTCCCTGTAACCTCTACTTCAGTCTCCTAAGTGTCACTGTCTGGCCACGCCCAACTAAAATCTTAAGTGTCTAATTCGACACGAGTAAAAAGACCAGCAAATACCGCAGAGAGAAAGGCCCCAGGGAGGGTGTCTGATTGATAACTGGGTTATTAGGAGTCCTTTAGCGCTTCGTTTATACTCCTCAAAGTCTTCGGGGTAACATCACTAAGCCACAGTTGCTCTTAAAACTCTACATACATCCTAAAATGGGACTTTGGTATTTAATCTCCCAGCCTGCTGTCCTGTTAATGTGTATGCAGAGGGTTTCTTTGGGCTGTCAGCAACTCAGCGCCACTCCAACTTAAAACACAACGCGAGTGGGAAAGTTTCTCCCCGCGTTGTCAGGGCTCAATCCCCACTTCCTCCCGCGTCAGCTGAGATTTGGGGTAGTAACCTCCCGCCTCCACCCAGGGCCGGTCCGTGACGTCACGGGCGGTGGCTCCTGCGGGTCTATAAAGCAGCAGGTGCTAGCCGCACCCTGGATCCCGCTCGCTTCGCTCCCTTCTGACCCGCGGCCGCCGCCCGGGACATCTCGAGCCGAGCCCGAGGCGCTGGCCGCTCCAGTCACCCGGAGCCCGGCGGGCTGGGCTTCCCTGAGCCTGTGCTCGCCCGCTGCTCCGCGGTTCCGTTGCTCCCGCCACCCGGAGCCTCTGTCGTGTTGCCGCAGAGACCCGGACGCCGCAGGCCAGAGGAACCAATGAGAACTCCGCTGCTACCGCTGGCGCTCTCAGTGCTGTCGCTGCTGGTCTTAGGCTCAGGTGAGCATCCGTCGCCTCTCAGGTTGTTGCCCCATGAATACTGCTGCCTCGTGACACCCCCAAATTTGTCCAGCCAGGGAGCAGATCCTCTTAGCTCACACCCCTGAAACTGCTCATGCTAGGAGGGTGAGAGAAGCAGACAGGAGTCTCTAGCATGACCCAAGGACCAGTTGATGGATACCTAAGAGGTCATTTTAACCTACCCTTTTCTTTGATAACTAAGGAAACCGAGGTCCAGAAAGGTGAAATAGTTTCCAGAAAAGTAGTTAATCCAGGAGGACTTGAAGGAGGGTTCTTTGCCTTCTGTCTCCATTCTTCTGTCTAGTGATTTTATTTTTTCCTCCCCAAAGCAGACTCAAAGTGTTCAGAGGTTGAAAGCACTGCTGCCAATGCTGTTTTGATAGTAAATAAATAAATAAATCAAATCGAATCAAAATGAAATCAAGGACTGAAGCTCAGGACTCCTCAAAGGGGTTACCTGGTGCTGAACTTTTTCTCTGTGTGATAATAACAGATAAAAATGGTGAAAATTGTTGCTCTTTGCCACTATTGGCATTACCTTTTGCATCTTGTGTACAGATTCAAGGCTGTAAACAAGAGTTAAAATGTATCAGGACAGGTTAAAAGACCACAGGAAAGCTTTGGAACAAGCGCACCCAAGTTAGACCTGAAGCTCTCAGGCTACTTAGACATTGTGGGTTACGTGATTCTGGGGGATTGCCTTGGCCGGACTTATCAAATTGTGGACATTAATGTAGGCTATCTGTGGAAAAGAAAACCCAGATGAAAGAAATTCTGTACCTTGGGCAGCTGAGTTTGCTTCTTGGCAGACTGTGAAGTTGCTTTTATGACTCAGTCAAAAAACAAACAAACAAAAACACCCAACACCCAATAGCACACGTACAGTAACTGATTTGATATAAGGAGACACACATTGTCTACATAGCAATGCTCACTTAGTGAGACAGAAGTACCCAACTCCTCTCTTCTTACTCTCTCTGCCCCTGCAGGCCATTATGCAGCTGCCTTGGAGCTCAATGACCCCAGCTCCGAGAAAGGCGAATCACTTTCTGGGGACCACGGTGCCGATGGACTTGCGGTTTCTGTGGGAAGAGAGGTCTCCACCATAAGCGAAATGCCTTCTGGCAGTGAACTCTCCACAGGGGACTATGACTACTCAGAGGAATACGATAATGAACCACAAATATCCAGCTATATTGTAGATGATTCAGTCAGAGGTGAGTGGAGGGCACATGGAAAGCGTTGTCTGTGAGTTGCGGTTTTACCTCTGCAAAGTGGCTTCAGAAGGGAGATGGCTCAGTTTTCTAAAGGCTTTGTAGGCGTGGCTATTGCGCGACCTCAGAGCCACGTGGAGGTTGTATCCTGTAGGTCCAGGGCATTCATCAAAACCTTATGTGCATGTTTAATGTTTGCAACTCTGGTAAGTAGACATAATTGTGCTCATTTTACAAAATAATTGAAGCTCAGAAAGGTTATGTGCTGCTCCCCTCCACCCCCCCACCCCACCCCCACCCCCACCCCGCCTCTGGGAACAAGCAACTGAGTCAGATTCAGAACCTCAATCTGTTTGACTCCTGGAACTGTGGTCTTTCCCAATATGCCACATGACCTCCATTCTGGGAGCATAGGTCGTCATTAACTATTCCTGTGAGCCTTGTAGCTCAACGTTTGTGTCCCCTCCCCCACACTACCTGTCTTAAAATAACTGCATTCTAACACAAATAAGGGATCTGAAGGAATAATGACGAACTCTAGAAATGTTAAAGATGTATGTGTGGATTTTATTTTTGTCCAAACTGCTGATCCCTGGTTTATTTGGTTTGTTTGTTTGTTGTTTTTTTTCTCAGACAGATTTTTTTAAATACCTTTTTTTTTTTTTTTTTTTAAATGAGAGATAGAAGCTCACCACTCTCATTTTACTTTGCCATTTGGAGAGAAGAAGAGGCCATTGATAAGTCAGATCTGGGCATCTACCTTGGAGGCAGGGCAAGGTGATTTCAGAGTTCTTTAAGGTCTCTTAAGACTTCCCTAGTAGCTTCCCTGACTCCTCCTCCTCCTCCTCCTCCTCCATTGGAGTCTCCCAGAGCTGAGGAGGGATGAAGGAGGGACGGGCAGAGACAGGGATAAACCTTAGTGAGCATTCTATGCCAATACCTTGCTTCTCAATCATTTTTTAAATTTTTTAAATTTTCTAATTTTTTATTTTTATTTTTTTAAATATTTGTGGTAGGAAAGGGGATTAAGTTGGACCACCAAGGCATCCGGCAGCCTGTTAAAGATGTGTTAAGTTACTAACAGTTCTGGAGGTCAACTTCTGGAGTGAGCGGCTAGCACTTAGAACTGCAGTGAGGCGAGGCCTACAAAGCTGAGACACTTGCCTGAGCTCCTTTGTAAAGCTGTTTGCTTAAATACCCAGAGGTGTCTTGTCTGTTGCAACACTTCAGTACAGTGACTATTATTTGACTTTAACTTCTAATCTACCTGATAAAATGTAGCGATAATTCATTTAAGACAATTCCCCTAGAGGGCTTATTCTAACTTGCACTTTATAATGATCAAAAGAACTTTTCTGTCGAAACACTGCATGACCACCTATTTAACATTACTTCTAATTTAGCTTTTGTTAATTCACTTAAAGTAAACTCCCAAAACATTCCTAATAGTTATCATTTTCTTAAGACAGAGGCCCTGCCTTTGACACCCCCATAAGCCTTCTATTAACACGTCTCTTGTGTTCTGTGCAACGGGTGCTAGCAAAACCTTTGGGACTAGTGGCGTTTTCCCTTCTCGGTGGTCTCTGTTTGCTAAATGCTTTGTCATACACATCTAGGCAAGGATCAGCACAACAAAATGCACCTTCCCTTCCCTGCCTTTAGCATGTAATTAGCCACACCTTTCATAGTCTTAAGACTCCAGAGCTGAGAAGTTGAGGTGACAGTCCGAGACATCAGGGACAAATATCTCAACGCTATTTTAAATAGAATGAACACAACAGCGAGTCCCCCAATCCCCTGCTGGAAGGTATTTGTTGTTGTTGACACTAACAATAATAATAATAAATACTTTCCAACTTTCTCCAACCTCAAGGGGTACCCACTAACTTCCAACTTAAGACAGTGAACCTGAGATGTGTGTGGGCAGGTAAAATCAGATTTGTCTCACACCATAATCTTAATGGCATTGTCCTTCTTCAAAAGAAAATGATAGAAAGGAAAAGCAAACAAATAAACCGAGCTGGAACTTATCAGCACTGTAGGTTCCAGCTGCTTGTCCTAGAATGCAAGTCTTGTCTTCACCGAAATATGTATTTACCTCTTTGGCATGCGAGGTCCAGTACATCTAGCTACAGGCATACATAGGGAAAAGAATTCAAGTGACGTGCAATAGAGGTTACTGTGCACTGCCCGACAGAGCTATTCTGTTCAGAGTTGTCATGTGTGTGTTGCTTTAAATAATGAGGCCAAAGTATTTCTCAGTGCTGTGATTTCTGGGTCTCACGTATCCCAAATAAATCATTTTGAAGACGAAAAGAGAATATGGATAGTAAATCCTACCTTAACTTTGTCAAACTTCCTTTCACTCCAGTTGAACAGGTGATTAAACCCAAGAAAAACAAGACAGAGGGAGAAAAGTCTACAGAAAAACCCAAAAGAAAGAAAAAGGGAGGCAAAAGTGGAAAAGGCAGACGAAATAAGAGGAAGAAGAATCCATGCACTGCCAAGTTTCAGAACTTTTGCATTCATGGTGAATGCAAATACATCGAGAACCTGGAGGTGGTGACATGCAAGTAGGTTTGTTTCCTTTAAACCCCACCTATAGAAAACTTTTCACTTTTCCAGTGTGTAAACCAAGGACTTCATGAGCTAACATTAGGTTTGTACAGACAATAAGCAAGCAAATCTAGAAAAAAAGTTCTTAACTTGAGGGCTGTAACAAATAGCTTTTTGACTACTGGTGCACAGTATCATTTTATTATAAATAATATATGTATGCAATGTACATACATATGCCTGTACATATATTTTAAGCCTTAAAAAAACTTAAAGTATTTATCACACAACCTTTTATGTTGTTCTAATGTCCCCAAACCCTCTCAATTCACTAAAACTAAACTAAATGATAGAGGAATGTATTAACTGTGACACCAGGAGTCAAAGTCATCATGTGGTCCTAAAAGAACAAGAATCATGAGTCACAGTGTCTTCTGGGAATATCCCACTTACACCCCAACTAATCACAACTTGTTCTTAAAGACCTTTAGCTAGAATGCAGTCCATGTTTCAAGACTTTGCAGAATGGACCATGGCGTGGCTTTTCTATGTTCACTTAAGTGACTGCATCATTAGGTCGTAAGCTTGAGATGCAGAGAACCTTTCAACAACTGTATTTATGAAATATGATCTTACAGTTGTCATCAAGATTACTTTGGTGAACGGTGTGGAGAAAAATCCATGAAGACTCACAGCGAGGACGATAAGGACCTATCCAAGATTGCAGTAGTGGCCGTCACTATCTTTGTCTCTGCCGTCCTCCTCATAGCTATTGGCATCGTTATCACAGTGCAGTAAGTACAGCACAGCCTAAGACCTGAACTCTTGTCAGTATTCCTATCAGACTCCACTGTTATATTTCATGTGAGTTATTTTGTGGCAAGTGACCCCTGAGCAGAATAGAATCAAACTTTGCATTCCTTTGACTACCACTGAAATAATTTACAAAGCCATCTTTCAGAATTAGAATGTCTTTAGCTTAAAAATTGATATTTTGATTACCAGTTTTGATGATGGCGATTTCAGACACTCAGAAATGCCCTACTATCATCTGTGGAAATTTTAAAATGTAAGCTTAAAGCTTGTGATGAGCTAACTAGGGTCACACTAAGCTCACAGCACCAAATATACTTCTTTGGCATAAAAGGAAAACAAACAAATCTCAAAGGTCTTTGAAATCAGCAGCCAAGGAGAGACCTGTGACTTCTCACAGTACAAGGCAAAATTCTGGCTTGTAATTCCGTGCCATGGTGCTCACTGGCTTACAGTTGGTACCTATTTTTGTCCTTATCGGGTATAATAGTGTGGGAATGTATTGAGAAACAAAGCGAAACATTTCCTCCCAATGGCATGGCGTAGGCAGCAATGACAAACTCTGTTACTGTGGTCCTCCCACAGCATCTTCCCTGGGCAACGGCAGATCTCACGCCTCGCTTCAGGACCAAAGAATGCCCACACTCCACTGTTCTAGGTCACAGGCACAGATGGGTACATGAGGATGGCATTGTCTGTCAGACAGAAGCCACTGGATAGGGGAAGCTGGAGGAGGGCCCGCATGGTTCTGGGATGACTCATTGCTACCAGGGCTTGGGAAAAGCAGTGGATTCATTATTCTAATTTTAGGTCTCGGTAAATTACTTTAACAACTGGATTGTGTACACCATCCATCACGATCCATTGCGGCTGTTCTTCAGGATACAGGAGTTATCTCCTGATATTGTTTATTGTTATCTTAAATTCAAATCAGAAGGTGATAAAATGGCACATAAGAGTTGTTTTGTTATGCACAGGACATTAGGTGTGCAGCTTAAATTTGTTTTGCACACCTGGAATTTTTTCTAGCGCCTCAAACCAGCTATGCAAATACATTTAGGAAACTCAAAAGCCTCTATAAACTGTTCTTATTTAACATAGCAGAACTTGTGAGCTAAAGGCGTTTTACAGTGATAGAACTTGTGGCTTATTCAGCTTTTAATTCAGCTCTGATTCCCTGGGAGGGTGTGGAATGACTGCTGGTTTATGTTGCCATCCCATTTTCTTTGTGGCGGTGCTGGGAACTGAACTCAGAACTTCACATAGGTTGGTCAAGTACTCATTGGCTGAGCTACATCTTTAGGTTTTTACTTTTGGGGACAGGATACAAGTTGCCCAAACTGTCCCCGAATGCTGATCTTTCTGTCTTGGCCTCTTGGCGGATCTGGCTTGTGCTACCAGACCCAGCTCAATTCTCTTACTTTTAAGAAGGGATTTTCCCCCCATTTTCTCTCAAACTCTTATTACATTCAAAATATAATCAACACTAATCTTAGACCACAATTACTGAGCTTTTTTTCATTATTGAAATGAATATTATTCTTTAATATTGACAAAGGTCTTTGGGATCTAATGGTAATATGTGATGGATTCATGCAGGATTCACTGAAAGTAATATACAACATCCCTCAAAATGTAAACTATGAGGTTTTTAAAAATCGACTGCAGCAATCAATAAAATTAGAAGGAAACCCCTAGATCTGAAATTACACAAACAGAAGTTGTTTTGCAAACAATTTTTAAACACTAATAATTTAAAATCGTTTAGTAGAAATTTAAATCCATTCATATAAATTTGTTTATATGTGAGGAGTGCTTCTACCACACCCCATCGCCTCCCATGCTTAATCCTTCAGGAATAATGACAAAAGACATTCCAGTTCCACACTGTATAAACACTTTCACTTTTAATATACATTTACAGTTTTAGAGATATGTTTATATTGTGGCAG
The DNA here is from genome assembly GCF_900095145.1 of Mus pahari. NCBI lineage: Eukaryota > Metazoa > Chordata > Mammalia > Rodentia > Muridae > Mus > Mus pahari. The sequence goes on from NC_034602.1 coordinate 79,761,654, forward strand.
CATCAATGTCCTCCTAATAAAGAATATTGGCAAGATTTTGAAGTTAGGCTTAATTTTGGTTTAGTGTAACAAACCAACATACAGAGTTTGTTATAAGAAGTCACAGGAGGAAAGTTCCCCATGGTCATGAATATCCCCATGGGACAGATGGGTAGGACTTGCTAACTGTGGAATTCTGTGTTCTGTAAAGCCTTTGGAAACGATACTTCAGGGGATATGAAGGAGAAGCAGAAGAAAGAAGGAGGCTTCGACAAGAAAATGGGAATGTCCTTGTCACTGCCTAGCTGAAGACGATGCAGGTTTGGCCTTTAAACTTCATTTCCCAGTTAGATACTATAACTTTGAAAAAAAAAAAACACTTATCTCAAGGCAAAGGAAGCATCTATTCTTAGTTAGGAGTGCAAATGGATGGCTGTTTTGGGGAAATGTTATTCTTTAAGATTTTTGGTCTTGTAGAGGGAATAGATGTGGCGAATTCTAGTCCTGTTCTCAAAGAACATAACTCTTATCGGATGGAGGAAACAATAAGGCATCAACATGTTGAGGAAGGTCAAATAGGAGTGATAAGAGAGGAACTGATGGTCTGGGACGGGGTGGGGTGGGGAGAATAGTCCATAAACAGGAGAATCAGTGGGACCCACTTAGGAGCTGGAAAGGGCATGCATCCAAAATGGCTTTATAAGCTAGAACGAACTTAGGAAGCCAGGAAAGCGATTATAAGGAAAGACTGGCAATAGTGAGAGGTGAAGAGGTCATTTTAGAAACAGAAGTGGCCTGGTTCCAGTGACTGTTGGCTAAGACAAGGTAGTAATGATAGGGTGCCATCACAGGGAGAAGAGCCAAGGTTAGCCTATTGTATGGGAAAAAAAGGAAGTGAGACAAGAATTTGATTGTTCCTTTTGACAAAGGAAGAGGCACACATTTGAGAGTGGTTTGGCAAAAAGCTGCAGTTTTATTTTTAAGTAGGAAGAGCTAAGTATGTTCTAGGTTAAAGATACATAGTAAGGAGTTAATGAAGATGACCCCAAGGGAAGAGGGTTCCCGGGAGATGGATACAGTGGAAGTCAGCCCAGGCAGAAAGGTTCATATCCTTAGACATTTAGCAAAGATGTCTCCTTAAGTCACTGATGTTTCTGCCTTCATCATGTTAAGAGTTACATGGGATTGTTAAATATGACATTCCTATACACACCCCAAATGTGACAAATTGAAAGTTTTATTTTTAATAAACATTCCACATGGTTATAACTCATGAAATGGGTTGACCATTCACACCAACTATATACTCTCTATTCATTACATCTTTAAAAAAATTATCTTACTGTGCTTAAGCTAAGACTCAATGTGTACATAAGTGTGAAATAGGATATTAATATGCTGTGTTGGCATGTGGTGGCTGCCTATTAACTGGTGGCTACTATTATTATAGTCCTCGTACTAATTATCCTAAATTAACTGTGTATCATAAATACTGAGACACTTAATCTTATTTTTTAATTAGGTCTAACAGTGGATATTTGGTTAGGAAAACTATTTTTATTTTATTACAGTTGCCTTTTTATTTAAGCAGGGTTTAAAATGGTTTGAGCATTTGTAGTTTCCCAAATAGACATATAATTTAAGAAGAAATGAAAAATGGAATCAAGCCAAAATGGCGGTTTTCTGTAAGAATATTTAGCTTGTCTCTTAGGACATCCAGGAAAAAAAAAAGAAGTTGATATAAATTGTGATTCTTAAAAAATTCTTGTAAATTCGTGTTAGACTTGAACTTACCTCAGACACTTTTCTCTCCTCACAGGGTAATGGTCGAATCACTGCCAAGCCACACCGGAAATGACATTGGTCCTTCTTTCAGTAAAGGAAGTAGAGCCTTCCGATGGCTCCAGATGCCCAGTTGTCACTTTTTATGATAGTCTTATTTCTGTATATAAAGAGATGTGTGAAGATAAAATATTTTTTCATGTTGTAAATAATTTATTTAATATTTAAGTGTTATTTATTTTATAGCTCATTAAACTTTTTTTTTAAACAAACAAATTGAGTTTGGATATCAGTTTTGAAGTCTCAGTACATCAGGGCACTTTTATCCTGATATTTGGTCAATCATTTATAAGAGCTCCTTATTTACGAAGGCTTCTTCCCCATCTTTACTGCTGTGTGTGTGTGCAGGGGTGGGGGTGTGGGTGTGTTGGATATTTTATTTATTTGGTGGTTTAGTCCCTGGGTGCTCTGGGGGTACTGGTTGGTTGATTTTGTTGTTCTTCCAATGGGGTTGCAAACCCCTTCAGCTCCTTCAGTCCTTTCCCTAACTCCTCCACTGGGGTCCCTGTGCTTGGGCTGATGGTTTGCTGCAAGCATCCACATCTGTATTGATCATCTACATCTGGCAGAGCCTCTCAGAGGACACTTTTTTTTTTTTTTTAAACTTCCATCATTAGAAAAGGGTCTCACTATAGAAATGTATCATTCTCCTGCTCATAGGATTGGATGACTGCACCTAGCTTTAAAAAGTACTCGTCAAGGGAAAACTTTAGTCCCTTAGTCCCCTACTCTTCTCACAAGTGTTAGTCATTTTGATAATAGACATATTAAGTTATGTAAGCATCTAAAACACACACACACACACACACACACACACACCATTGTCCATCCTTCCTGCTTGTTGCTGTGATCAGCACGAAGAGACAAGGATGGCTTGACAAACAGTCACGTTTCAAGAAGACTAGGAAGCATTTGCAGAAGAGACATGCTTTCCTAATACAGTGTATATTCATGAAAATCTAACACCCTTCTCTCCGTCCACTTGCTAGGCCCTCTCTCATAGTATATGTGCATGCTTAGTGGATGCTATTATATAGACATTAAAGCTATGGGGCCACAGCCTAGACCAAATTATATGCATATAAAATGAAAGAACCTTTACAAGGGAGGGGGGCAGTTTGGAAAAAAAAAAGAATGAGCATATTATCAGCAATCGTATTGAATTTCATGAGTAGAGAGTTGCTATAAGCATCTATGCTTTATCTGTCTGATGTAACCAGAAAATCCTTGTCCATTGATCCCACAGCCATTAGTTCCTAGCTCAGCTACACATATCACTTAAGGAAGTTAAAAGCCTCCCTAGGCTCCTGACTTGCATGGGCTGGAGTGAATTATGACATCTGTATTTGTAAAAGTTTCTTTAAAATTTATTACTTCAGTTGAACGCCTTTAGCATACATTTTACTTGGTCTTATTCTATAACTATACACTACAGCTGGTTTCAATACAAGGCTAGGGCTACAGGACAGGAAAGCCTTGACGTGGACACATTTGCTACCCTATTGGTGAGAGTATTCTGTGTGTCCTGTCACTGCAGCTACAGAATCAACCAGCTGAGGCATGCCCCAGGAATCCATAGGAGCTGCGAGCGCTCACCCAGCCCAGCTTGGAGGAGTCAGGTGAGTTCTTCCTCCAGAGACACCACCCGAGACTGTCTTTGAAGGATGAATAGGATCTATGCTACAGGCATCTTCTATAACACCAGAAGAGAAATGACAGACACCAAGTACTATGCTCTGATACAGAACATAGTTAACCATTGAAACTGTATTCTGAAGAGGTCTAAAGAAAGTGAAATTGGTGAACACACAGTTACCTGGGACTCCTAACTTAAGCTAAGATGTGGAACACAACTGGACAGAAATTCACAGATTTGCAATTCACATAGGGCATCAAGCTGCTGTCTTGGTAAGAGACTTATCCAAAGTAAGAGGTCAGATGACCAGCTTGGAAAACAGGTAAAATATTCTGTGTGAAAAATTAATATCTACTCCCGGGAAGAGAAACTTGGGCATGGATTTCAAGTCTTATTTCTTTAGATTAAATATAAAATAAAAATTATTTGTTATAATAACAAGCCAAAAGCCAATGAGTTAGCAAGGGAAAGAAGAAATAACCCTAAAATGATCACCAAGCTTCTGGGTGTAGAGGGCAGGGAGCTGGAGAATCCATTGGCATGACTTAGTAAGGTTTTTAGAATAGAAGAATGCATTCCATGGACTCTTGACTGAAGAATGTTATCTTTTTAGTTAATCTCTAGTCTCCCTTTCTACTGCTTCTCCTGTAGTTAAGGCGTTTGTTCTGTAGGGAGAATTCTGTTGATTTATGAGGTTATAAGGTATGTTTTCAGCACCCTCACTCAAATATAAGATATCTAAGAAGCCTGTTTATAGCTTGAAGACATAAATACATTTTGTTGTTGTTGTTTAATCTACTGAATTCCCTCCATAAAAGTTCCCTTCTGTTTTCTAAGAGATGACTGATCTCTTATTTGTGATATGCACTCACTGAATGGTAAACACAGAAGAAGGTATATCAGCCTGATAAATCTTGGAGATACACAATTAAAGCTGGATGCTCCTCTTTAGCCAAGATAGTGACTCCACTCTGAAAACGCTGCTGATCATTTAACTAGATAACATCTACGTACATGCTTTGCTCAAGAGAAAGGCAATTTATGAAGTGCTCATTGGGTTAGATGAGGATATTAATATTTCTTCTTGGAGTGTAATCCTACTAAGTCTAGGATTCAGTAGAGAACATATCCATTGCTTCTGCCCAGAGTCTCAGAGCTAAGTAAGTATAGAGCTAATTTTAGCTCAGGTTAAAAAGGAACTGATTCCTAAACTGATGCTGTAGCGTTAGTAGGTGGCCTGGAGCCTGTTTTGTGATATTTTGGTGAAGAATGTGGCTGTTTTTCACCCTTGTCTGAAGAGTCTGTCTGAGGCTAAGGCTAAGGTGAAGAGAATCAGATTAATTGCACTGACAAAGTAAGTCTCTAAAAAGCCCAGCATAGACTTTGTCCTCTGCTTTACTCTCACGAAGAACACTTTGATGAAACACGGCAAGCATAAAAAAGGAAAAAATACCAAATAGATGGTTCAAGTAAAAACTGGGTACCAGGAAGTCAGATGGAGCTGAATCCTGTATTCAAGGAGATAAACAAATTAAGGGAGTCATGACCTTAAGGGAGTGTTCCTCCCAGCTAAGTTTATTGTTTATGTGTTTGCAGCTGAATAAGGAATAGTTATTGTAACTTAGTTATTGTTTTCATTCAGACTTTTAATCTGAAACAAAAAGAAATGGAGGTCACACCTGTGATCCAGATCTTGAGGCACAGTTGCCATGAAAAGCTTAGGTCCAGACATGTGGTATATGCCTTTAATCCCAGGAGACAGAGACAAGCCTGGTATAGAGCAAGTTCAGGTAACATACAGCTTAGTCCCAGGCGTGGTGGTCCATGCTTTTAATCCCAACATTCAAGAGACAGAGCCATGAAGATCTCTGAGTTCCAGGTCAGTTTACGGAGCAAGTTCCAATAGAACAAAGCTTAGGCAATGAAAGAGCTGGAAAACAGAATGTTGGTGATAGTGTAATAGAACAAAGGGACCATGTTCCCGCTCCAGCAAGGACTAGAACTTGGCAGCTTTGGTCACGTAGCTCTGGCTTTAGAGTCAAGAGCAGAAGAGACTTCTGAGATGATTGATGCTGGTTACCTGGAGCTAAGAAGTTGGCAGTGATTAAGAAGAGACTAACATCACTGAGGTAAAACTTCTGCGAAGTATTTTCTGAGAGTGAAAAGAAGCTATGCTCCAGAGATAGCCAGGGTTGTATCTTGTGCTGCAGCTGCACTTGGTCATGTGTAGGAATCACCCAGGTGGTACTTGTTTTGAAGGCATGAAAGGGTCGTGGAGAAGAAGTGAGGCCATGGAAGAGCACCGTTGAAGATGCAGCCTCAGTTGAAGTTGACAGCCCCGTGCTGAAGAGCTCATACAAAGAAGTTGAAGGGTCAGACCCATGAGTGGGATCTATGAGAGGCTGTTGGTGATGCCTCACTGTAGTGGGAGACTCCAGCAAATTGGAGATGCCAGTACCATGGGATGATCACCAAGAAGAGCAGCAGCAGTGGAGTGGAGTGAACCAGAGCCTCGAGTGCTACAGAGGTAGAGTTGGAGAAGTGATTCAAGCCCTTTGGAGGATCCCAGAAGATCATGTGTGGATCCCAGACATTGGAAAAAGAAGCTGTGAAGTTTAGTTTCCTTGGAGACCCCAAGATGTTAGAAATGCCAGAGTTGTGGCATGCCTGCTAAGGAAAGCTGCTACCAAGGAGAGGAACCAGCCTAAGAGAAGAAAGTTGCTGCAGTTAACAAAGATGAAGGGAGCTGTAGATCTGAAGAGTGCCTTGGCATCAGGCATGGAGATGAAGAGTTTGGAGTTTGCCCAGCTGGTTTTGGTCTTGCTTTGCTCCAGTGTTTCCTCACTACAATGTTTTGGAATGGTAATATATATCATGTGGTCTGCTTTTTGATTTTGATTTTATAGGGGATTACAGTTAAGTGATTGGATGAATCTCAGAAGAGCCTTTGAACTTTGGCCTTTTAACATTGTTGAGATTGATTGCTATAGACTGTATGACTTTTGAAGTTGGACTCCAAGTATTTATGCTATGACAAGGTGTAGCCACCATAGACTCAAGACTTTAAGAAAAGTCTGTGCTGGCCATGGAATGGAATGTGGCAGTTTGAATGTGCTTGACCTAGGGAATGGCACTATTAGGAGGTGTGGCCTTGTTGGAGTAGGTGTGGCCTTGTTGGAGGAAGTGTGTCACTTGGGGAGTGGGGTTTGAGACGCTTTTCCTCGCACTGTGACCTGGAAGCTAGTCTTCTCCTGTTTGCCTTTGGAAGATGTAGAACTCTCAGCTCCTTCAGTGCTGTGCTTTCTTGAATTCTTTATATTTTGGATACTAGCCCTCTGTCAGATGTAGGGTTGGTGAAGTTCTTTTCCCACTCGGCAGACTATCATTTTTGTCCTATGGACAGTGTGCTTTGCCTCACAGAAGCTTTTCAGTATCATGAGGCCCCATTTATTAATTGTCGATCTTAGTGCCTGAGCTATGGATATTCTGATCACAAAGTTGTCTCCTGTGCCAATGTGCTCAAAACTATTTCCGCAATTTCTGTGCTATTAGATTTAGTGTACCTGGTTTTATATTGAGGTCTTTGATCCACTTGGACTTGACTTTTGTGCAGTGTGATAAATATGGATCTACTTGCAGTCTTCTACATGTGGACATCCAGTTAGATCAACACCATTTGTTGAAGATGCTTTCTTTTTTCCATTGTATGGTTTTGACTTCTTTGTCAAAAATCAAGTGTCCATAGGTGTGTGGGTTTATTTTTGGCTCTTTTTAATTTGATGCCATTGATCCATCTGTCTGATTCTATATCAATACCATGCACTTTTTATTACTATTGCTCTGTAATACAGCTTGAAGGCAGGGATTCTGATACCTCTAGAAGTTCTTTTATTGTCTAGGATTGTTTTAGCTATCCTGGGTTTTTATTTTTCCATATGAAGTTGAGAATTGTTCTTTCAAGGTCTGTAAATAATTGGAATTTAAATGGGAATTGAGTTGCATTGAATCTGGAGATTGGTTCTTGTCAGGTGGCCATTTTCACTATATTAATCTTACTGATCCATGAGCATGGGAGATCTTTCCATCTTCTGATACCTTATTTAACTTTGTTCTTTGGAAACTTGATGTTCTTGTCATACAGGTCTTTCAATTGCTTGATTAGAGTTACTCCAAGATAGTTTATATTATTTGTGCCTATTGTGAAGGGTGTTGTCTTCCGAACTTCTTTCGAAGCCTGATGTTTGTATAAAGGAAGCATATTGATTTTCTTTTTTAGTTATTTTTGTATCCAGCCATTGTTCTGAAGCTGTTTATCAGGTATAGGAGTTCTCAGGTAGAATTTTTGGGATCACTTATGTATAGTATCATTGTATCATCTATAAATAACAATACTTGGACATCTTCCTTTCCAGTGTGTATCCACTTTATCTCCTTTAGTTGTTTTATTTGTCTAACTAGAACTTCAAGTACTGTATTGAAGAGATCTGGAGAGAGTGGAGAGCATTGTCTTGTCCCTGATTTTAGAGGCATTGCTTTAAGTTTCTCTTCATTTAGTTTGATGTTGGCTTTGGCTTGCTGTAGATTGCCTTCATTGTGTTTAAGTATGGGCCTTGTATCTGTGATCTAAGACTTTTAGCATGATGGGGTGTCGGATTTAGGCAAAGGCATTTTTCTAATCTAATGAGATGATCATGAATGGTTTTTTTTCTGTCAGTTTGTTTATATGGTGGATTAGGTTGATGGATTTTTTCATAAATTGAACCACCTCTGCATCTGAGTTGAAGCCTACTTGATCATGGTGGATAATGTCATTGATGTATTCTTAGATTCAGTTTGCATGTGTTTTATTGAAAAATTTTACATCAGTATTCATAGGGGAAATTGGTCTGAAATTCTTTTTGTTTGTTGAGTCTTTGTGTGGTTTAGGTGTCTGGGTGACTGTGGCCTCATAGAATGAGTTTAGCAGTGTTCCTTCTGTTTCTATTTTGTAGAATAGTTTGAGGAGTATTGGTATTAGCTCTTCTTCGAAGGTCTAGTAGAATGCTGTACTAAAATCATGCGGTCCTGAGCTTTTTCTTTTTTCCTGGTTGGGAGACACTTATTGACTGCTTCTATTTCCTTAGGGGTTATAGGACTAGTTAGATAGTTTTCCTGATATTGTTTTAACTTTGGTAAGTTGTATCTGTCTAGAAAATCATTCATTTCATTTAGTTATTTTAATTTTGTGGAGTAGAGGCTTGTGAATTAAGACCTAATTATCGTTTGAACTTCCTCAGTATCTGTTGTTATGTCTCCGCTTTCATTTCTGATTTTAATCTGGGCACTGTCTCTTTGCCTTTTAGTTGCTTTGGCTAAGGGATTGTCTATGTTGTTGATTTTCTCAAAGAACCAGTTGTTGGTTTTGTTGATTCTTTGTATTGTTCTCTTTGTTTCTAATTGAGTGATTTCAGCCCTGAGTTTGATTATTTCTTGCTGTCAACTCTTCTTGGTTGTGTCTGCATCTTCTTTTTCTTTTTTTTTCTACCACTTTTAGGTGTACTTTTAAATTGTAAGTATAAGAACTTCCAGTATCTGTATGAAGGGACTTAGTGCTATGAACTTTCCTCTTAGCACAGCTTTCATTGTTTGCCTTCATTTTCATTGAATTCTTTATTTTTTTTCTTTCTTCCCTGACCCAGTGATTAATGAGTAGAAAGTTGCTCAGTTTCCATGGGTTTGTAAGCTTTCTGTTGCTTCTGTAGTTGTTGAAATCCAGCTTTAATCCAAGCTTCTTGTATATTTATAGGCATATCTTTCTTTAGGTTAAGGTAATTTTCTTCTATGCTGTTACAAAAGTTTTGTTGGAACCCTTTTAGTTTTAGCATTTTTTTTTTTTTTTGACCAATGTATCAATTTCTTCTCTGGTATCTTCAATGCCTGAGATTCTCTCTTCCATCTCTTGTATTCTATTGGTTATGCTTGTGTCTGTGGTTCCTGTTCTCTTTCCTAGGTTTTGCATCTCCAGAATTGCCTCAGTTGTGTTTTCTTTATTGAGTCAATTTCCATTTTCAGCCCTTGAACAGTTTTGTTTCTTTTACCTTACATTTACCCATTTCCTCTTTAATGGCCTCTGCCTGTTTGGTTGTATTTTCCTGTACTTTTTAAAGGTATTTATTAATTTCCTCATTAAAGGACTCTATCTATCATCTTCATAAGATTAGATTCAATGTCATTTTCTTGCCATTTTGGTGTGTTAGACTATTCAGGGTTTCCTGTTTTAGGACAGTAGGGTTCTAATGGTGCCCTATTGCCATGGCTTTTGTTAACTGCATTCTTACTGCTGGCCTTAAGCCATCTGCTTGTCCCTGGTGTTGGCAGACCTGGCAGTCTCTGATGGGAGCAGGACTCTGCAGCTTCAGGTAGACCCGTTTGTCCCTGGTGGCAGCAGGCTTCCAGGGATGCAGGCAGAGTGAGCATTCCCTGACTGCCCCGGTTTGCAGGTTGTCCTGGGTAGAAGCTTCCAAGGATGTAGATAGAGCTGGTGGTCTCTGGTGGTTGCAGGCCTCTGTTTGCCCTGGGTGGAGCATCCAGGGATGCAGGGGGAAGTTTTGACCAGGAAATGGAGTACAGAGGGGGCAGGGCAGAGCTCACAGCTGCAGGGTTTGCCCAGAGGAGCCATCAGGCAAGGAATTGGAGTAGGGATCTCACCTTGTGGTTTCTGATGGCTGCAGGCATCTAGGATTGTGGCTAGAGGTATGCACTGGAAGATGGAGGGGAGTGGTGGCAGGGCAGACCTCAAGGCTTGCTGGGAACTCAGCAGGCAGCAGTTTGGAAGTTAGGGGATCTTACCTGGTTGGCTATGGCAGCAGAAGGCCTCCAGGGATTTAGGTAACATTGTGGACCTGGAAGTGGAGTGCAGAGGGGGCCCCATTTTCCAAGGTTTATATAGTCCTTGTTTACCCAAAATAGAGAGCACAAGCCAAGAGAGCTATTTTCTAAAATAGATATAACCCTAAAGAGATATAATGCTGAAATATTTGAAGACACTACCCTCCCAACCCCCCACTTTCTTATACTCTACCCCACTCCTCGTCCTCCTCACCCTTCATTCCCTGCTGGTCCAGGATCCTACTCACCTACCCAATTTGGACTTCACTTCATCCTTTTCTGCCTGGTGTGATTTGGGCAGGATACCCCAAGGGAAGAAGCAGAAAAACAGAACCACAGTGTATGACCCATTTGGGTAGCATGATGAGGATGTGGCAAGGAAGACCATCCCAGGGATTTTGAAAAAGTTTCAAGTTTTGGATCAGTGTAATGAAGAAGAACTTACTGACAGGAAACCAGGTTTCATGATGTGCTTGACAGGCCATGATGCTTTGAGAAGAATGAGAAGCTTAAGAAGGCAGAAGAAAGACTAGTTGGTGAGGCCGTTTTTAACAGGTAAAGAGGAGATCAAGTCAACTAGAGCTAGGGTAACAGGGGTGATGAAAAATAAATAGGGTGTGCAACAAGAATGAGAAGGGCCTTCCCAAAGACACGGAATTTGGGGAAATCAATAACTCTAGTTGGGTATGTCCATGTGCAATTATTAGTAGAGATTATTAGTATTCTATTAGTAGAGAGAAAAAAATTCCTCCGCTGTTCTAATCCTTAAGAGACTACCTTTTGTTTACTAAAAGTAAGAAATATCTGAGACTGTCTTAACAGCTGACTTCACTGACCTGAATTTCTGGGTTTTCAGTCAGGAATATCACTTAAGCCAAACCATGACGCCATCTGTTTCAGAGGGAGTAACAGGGGCAGTGTTTGTGAGGTGCAGAGCGGTCATATCAGATGTCCTTCACCATCCCTTTCCAAGTTGATGCAATAGTCACACAATAAAATCAGTAGACATTGCCAGATGTGATGGCTTGCCCCTGAAGTCCCACCTCGGCGAAGCTCAAGCAAGAGATTCCAGTTGCAGGCAAGCCTAGTCAACAGAGTGAGACCCTGTCTTTAAAATTTTAAACACTCAATTGTTGCTAAAACTAGAAGAATGAAAATATTAAGGCATGGTTACTATGGCGATGGGCTTGCTGTTGTGTGTAGAATCAGCTTGCAATTAACCTCTTAAAGCAGATAATCTTGAATTACTTTCTGTTAAATAAATGATTCTTATAGAAGCCCATGTTTGCATCAATAAGCTTCCTATTACTATAAAATGAATAGTCATAACCTAGAAAAAACTGGCAAACAATCATATTACATGCACAGTTATACTATTTCTGGGAAGAAATTTTATGAGTATTTGTATATGTACATGCGTGTAGTATGTAGAGTGATAGTTAACCCTATACTCTGTTGCTGTAGATATGTTAGAGAGATTGTTCTACAGAATATGTTATCTTGTATCTCTATGGTACTTACCCACAGAGGAGAAAGAGACATCACTAAGGACCTTACTCAGGAACCCTGGATCCTAAAGATTTTCCCATGCCATCCATGTAACCATTAATCACGCATCCCCACTATCCCTAGTAGCTAATTAATCATAAGTTAATTAAAAGTATTCTGGGCTTCAAGATGGCCAGAAATCGGTGAGCCCTTAATTTTCAGGTGCTTTTCTTAGTTGAAGCTCACCATCTGGTTAGGTCACTTGGCAGCATGCCTATTGGGCTTCCCTGAAGGATCACTTCAAGTACATGACTCATCTTATGGTGACTCTTAAAGCCACAATCTCAGTGCTCAGGACAAAGTCTAGAGATGTGGACTAGCAGTTTTGAAATAAAAGTGTTCAGGAAGAATCTTAATCAGTTGGCATTTGGTTAGAGGTCGGTCATTGCTGTACAATGTAAAGCACCTAGCTAGATCAACGTCACTCAGTTGTCTCTAGAGGATGTCTGTGTGTCCTTTCACAATGATGACTGCCACCACCACAAGCCCAGAGTTCAGGTATCCTGGCAAACTTTTAGTTTGTTCCTGCCTTATGTTCTGTAAAGGGCCAGTGTGTGCTAAGGGATTTTTTTGTTCTGTTTTGTTTTTTATTTAACAGCTTGGGTTCTTTAGTAGTTGGGACTAGATCTGCTGCATAGTTTTATGATTTCCACTTTTCATGTCCTTTTCTCTCATTATGCCTTCCTAGTGAGAAAGGCAAGGCTATCTTGGGGCTATTATGAACTCCATAAAAGGGGATTCGGGAGAGCAAAGAATGCTGATTCCGAGGAGGACTTGAGGAGTGAGGAGGGCACTTGGACCTGGCAAACAGCCTTTGCTTCTCCTGATCCATTTGCATCATTTAACCTCTGCTCAAAGGACAGGCGGACACCTGGGGTTGAGGACAGCTCATGTTCTCTTCTCTCACCTGGGTACAGGCCAACTTTCACTATTTGCATACAGAACGGAACCTTACAAAAATGGAGTCTATAGAGGAAGACAGAAATAAAATTATGTACTCCTTTCCAAAGGACAATTTCTGCAGGCCACCCAAGTTAGGATTTCTAAGTATAGCTGAGGTGCCTTTGACAGTTTCCTACAGACTTTAGAAGAGGACCAGAGATTCTTCACATAATCTGAAATCTCTCTCTCTCTCTCTCTCTCTCTCTCTCTCTCTCTCTCTCTCTCTCTCAGTGTCTGTTTATATTTATTCTATATATTTGCACACATGTTTGTGGATGTATGAGCTGATGTATACATGTGGAAGCCAGGAGTCAGTGTCTAGTTTTTTGTTTTTGTTTTTGTTTTTGATTTTTCAATATCATATAGTTTGTGACAGGCTGCCATTGGAGCTGGAATCCATTATATTCTGCTGTACCGCTGGCCAGTAAATCTCAAGGGATGTCATTTCTCTGCCTTTGAAGGGCTGGGATTATAGGTGTGTGCTAGGATTGTTTGAGCTTGTTGTTGTGCACTTTTTTATGTGGTTGTTGGTGTCAAATTTAGGTCCCCATATTTATACAGCAAGTATGTTACAGAATGAGCCATCTTCTCAGGCCCTGCACATTTTGCTTTTAACATGTGAATGACTTGGGGCTCTCAGATCCATGTAGGGGCACCTGACTTCTTAAAACAGTTTTTACATATTTATTTATTTATTTATTTATTTATTTATTTATAATATGTGTGCTGTGTGGGTGTGTGTATACGTATATATCGGGGTGTGTGCACATGAGTGGAGATGCCTGAGGGATCAGAGGCATCAGACCTTCCTTGGACCTTGAGTTACAGGTAGTTGTGAGCTATCCCCATGAGTGCTATGCATTGAAACTTGGGATCTTCAGAAGAGCAGGACAAACTCTTAACCCTAGTGCCTTCTCCCAAGCCCCTATATTGTATGTTTTATATGGCTATTAAATATGATGGAATAAATCCTGTATACTCACTTATGGGAAAAACTGAAACCCAAACCAAAACACTGTTATTTAGATTTGACATCTTGGGGTTCTTCTGAAATGGTAAAATCTTCCACAGCAGACTTCTTTTTTCTAGTCAATAATGGGAATTTTGTCTTTAGACATGAATTAATAAATATTGAAGTTACTCTCTTGATACTAACAACCATAAAACTAAGAAGAAAAGAGGAGGAGTTGAATATTTTGGTAGGACAAGACCCTAACTGCTGACACAACACAAAAAAGCAGACTGTATTTCTGCACAAACATAGAATCTAAACAGAGTGTGAAGGACTGCTGAGGAGATGGAGGTTTGAGGACAGAGAAAATAAGAAAAAAATTTAAGATACATGAGGCAAAGTACCATAGGAAGACAACACACACATTAACAGATCAGAAATATAAAAGAAATATAAAAGATCTGCCACTAGATCTCAAGGCTAGGAAGCCTAGACATGAGCCTAAAAGAGGCTTGTCCATATTTAGAGGAAATAATGTAATGTACAACTATAACTTTATCTATCTATCTATCTATCTATCTATCTATCTATCTATCTATCTATCTATCTATCTCATGCATGCACACATACACACACATGGGGAGGGAGGGAGGGAGGGAAGGAGAGAGAGAGAGAGAGAGAGAGAGAGAGAGAGAGAGAGAGAGAGAGAGAGAGAATACTGAGTTTATTTATACTTTTGGGCAGTTAGAGAGAAATTTATGATCTGTCTCTGCATTGCTCAGAACAGAGTCAAGTTAACAGAATAGAAGAAATACTTGTCAATATATATAATTTGCAGATAGTCAGTTTCCTAGCACCTGGACTTCATCTTCACTTCAAGATTTCCTGAAGAAATCTCATCCCCTAGAGTTCAGCTACATTCTTAAAATGTTGACTGAATATTAGTCTATGCATAATTGGAGTGAAGTTACCCAAGGCCAAGCAAAGAACTAGACTGTGGCTGGCACTTGCAACCTAGCTAGAACTGTTTAAATTCATATCCATTCTGGAGAGGTTTTGCTTAACACCTGAAACATTCAACAGACAAAGCCAAAAGTTGTCCCTAATGTAGAAGTTACTCTAAATCCACCCACCCACCAACCAACCAACCAACCAACCAAACAACCAAACAAACAAACCAAACAAACAGACCAAACAAATAAGCCCCCAAACAAACAAAAACAACAACCCCCCAAACAAACAAACGAAAACACCCACAGAAATTATCACAAATGACAGGACCATCTTTTTTGTAAGACTGAAACATTGCACACTGGATATGTGCATCATAATTTTCTTCTACATACATCCATTGGTGGATAGATGGGTGGGTGCCACATTAACTATTATGAATAACACTGCATGAATAAGAATACTGGTTCTATTGGATATATACAATAGCGTGTCTTTTGTTTTGAAGACAGATACTCTTCATTGGCAACTGCTGAGTGTTGGTAATGATAAGCCCAGGACACAGAAATAAGTACAGTGGATGGAAAAGGGCATACTGCATACCTCCCTTACTATTCAACAGTGTTTTCTCCCAAGCAGTTTTATAGCTATACCTTAAAGATTCTTTTGGCCTTATCCAGAGATAAATATAAAGATCCTACCATAAATGTTCTACATTTCTATGTGAACTTGGAGCACCATGCCCTTCTGTGTCCCTTGGTACCTCAAGACTTTCAGGCTTTCCTCAAAGCCTCCATGGACTTTGAGGACATTTGCTACAGAATATTGGGGGGGAAATCAGAGCCTATTTGCTTTCCCGTCTCAAGTAAAATGATAACTGACACATGCTATAGACTACTGATGCAAGCTGTGGAGGAGAGATTGTATAACATTCCGGTGAAGAGCATTGTAAAAATAGTCATGTGGAACTCAGGTTATACATGTACCAAATGGCAGCAACTTTTAAGTATATGCGAGATGCACTGATAGAGAGTAAAGTTACACAACATCAACGAGAAATTCAACTTTCTCTTTCATTAAGTGACGTCTGCACTCCCGTTCCCTTAGCTTTTCACCTTCCCTTTTCACATGCTGTGAGTGGATAGATACCCTTACCCTAGTTGTAAGAAGTCCTACTTACATCAATTAACACAAGACATGTGGTAACAAAGCTTCAAGTCAGCCAAGCATTCAGTTGAGGGTTACTGTTTCCTCTGTCAAGGGATGCCTTAGTGTGCTGTTTCTTATTTATTGTAATTCATTTCCAACGTAAAAGCTAGAGTTGCAAAGAAGATATCTTATAAGTCCAGCCAGGAACAATTAATAAAACATGTTCTGGCAAGAGACAAAAACCTATTAAAAATTTTAATAGTCATCAATTTTTTGTTTATGATAGGATAAGTGTTTGGATGGGCTGGAAGGACAGGACTGGTCTTAAATACAATGATGAACTGAAGAAAGCAGAGTCAAATGACCACAAGAAGACTGGCCCTTTCAAAACTGCTTCCCTCGTGACATGGGAATCAGCCACATAAAAGTAACTGGTTAACATTAGACTAGATTGCTTCTAGATATTTTGAGGGGGTTGTTAAAGCTTATAGCAAGAGGGAACTTCATTTTCATTCTAGTTAAAATCAAACTGGCTTGTTTGAGAACCCTGCCTTCTATTTCCCCTTCTGAGCATCTTGCATGGCCAGATAACAACTCATTTTCCACTAGGTGATGAGGAAGAACAGTCTGACTGTATTCTGACTTTTAGACTGTTTGAGCCCAGCGCTGAGCTCAGTCTAAACAATGGCCTCTTGCAGTTTTATTCAACCATTCTCTTCCCTCTTTTTACTCAAAGAATCTCACCTTCCATTTGTGTACAGAACTGCACCTCAAGAACGTCCTTGCTCAAATGGATGGAACTTGAGAATATCATCCCAAGTGAGGTAACCGGTCTCCAAGGACATGCATGGTATGTACTCACTTGTAAGTGGATGTTAGCCGTAAAATACAGGCACCATGTTACATTCCGCAGAACCAAAGGAGCTAAACAAGGAGGAAGGCCCAAGTGAGGAAGCCTGAAGGTCACTTAGAAGAGGAATAAAATAGTCATAAAAGGCAGATGGAGGGAGGGAACTCAGAGGTAGGGGGGATGGGGATGGGAATGGGGGGTTCAGAGTCAGGTGTGAGAAATGACAGGAGAGATGGATAGACAGTCATACAATGAATGGAAATCTGCAATTGATGGGGATGAGAAAGTAGAGGATCTACCTTCATCTCCAGGACAAGACAGAGGCCTGGGATAAGGGAGATGTGCAAGAATCAATGGGGATGACCTTAGCTGTGACTCACTACATTAGGGATATAGAATCTGAAGAAGTTACCTCCTGTAGCCAGGTAGGAACCACGGTGGAGCAATAGAAACACTAACCCACAAGACTTTCAACCCAAAATGTATGCTGTCTACAAGAAATGCAGGCATGGGACTGAAGCAGAGACTGAGGGTATGGCCAACCAATAACAGACCCAACTTGAGACCCATCCCATGGGTAAGCACCAACCCCTAACTATTAAGGATACTCTGTTATTCTTGCAAACAGGAGCAAGTTGTCCTCTGAGAGGCTTCACCCAGCAACTGACTCAGACAGACACAGACAACCACAGCCAAACAGTGGGTGGAGCTTGGGGACCCTTATAGAAGAATAGGGGGAAGGATTGAAGCCCCTGAAGGGGACAGGAACTCCACGGGAAGATTAACAGTGTCAACTAACCTGGATCCTTGGGGCTCTCAGAGTCTGAACCACCAACCAAAGAACATACATGTGCTGAGCCTGAGCCTCCCCCCGCACATGTAGCAGATGTGCAGCTTGGTTTTCATGGGGGTCCTGAGCAAATGGAATGGGGACTATAGTAAAGCTGTTGCCTGTACGTGGCATATGTTCTTCAAGCTGGGTTGCCTTGTCTGGCCTCAATGGGAGAGGAACTGCCCACCTGCTCTGAGGAGAAGGGGATGGGAGATGGGAAGGGCTTGAGGGAGGGATGACCAGGAGGAGGGGAGTGAGAGGGATGTAAAGTGAAGAAGTAAAAAAAAAAATTAAATTATAAAAGAAAGTCTTTGCTTGAATAAATTCTATTGCAGCTTAAAAATAATGAAAAATCACTAATGGGGTTCTTCTGTTCAAAACCTTATAAAATGAATAAAAAGTAGGAATATCAAATCGTCAATAGATTCACATAATTAAAAGTCAATGATATGCAAATGTTTAATTGTAAAAATGACAAATGTTTAACCTTTTAACCATCATTCAACATTTACTACGAGTGACCAGCCAGCTGCCTTCATTTGGGAAGGAAGAGGTACAATTAGTAAATATTAAAATTGCTTGAAAGAATAAAGCATAACTGACGTTTCTGGAAATACATTTCTCTTTTTGAAGGTACAACCCTTTCCATTAATACCAAATAAAAACGTGAATCAGAGCTTCCCTTTTCCATGAGTAAGGAAATGATCTTTTCTTGGGAATGATACCCCAGGAGGTATGACCAGAGTCATGGAACTGTGGTTGGCAGCCAGTGCCCTTCCAAGGGGAGGAATAGTCAGAGGAAGGCAAAGGAGCCAGCAAGACATCTCAGGGTGGTGGACTGCTTGACCTCGCTCAGGGAGGGCCACACTGATTAATTAGGTACCACAGCATGTCCAATAAAAGCTCTTGGAGGTGGAATTGCAGACTGTGGGCTTTGCTTTCCAATTAGATGTAGACATTGCCTGTGGCATAGAGGCACACCCAAGGTGTAGTAGGTAATAAAATATAATACTGAAGCCAGAAGATTTGACCAAAATGATGGAAGTAGAAACCTGGACAGGGCAAGGGCATTTATCTAATCTCTCTAGAGAAGGGGTACTCTCCAGAGTAGGCCAGGCAGACATTGGAGCAAATGGGTAGATCAGAAATGACAACTGAAGAAAACCTGACTACTTGAACCAAGCACAAGGTGTAAGGTAACTATAGTGTCTGTTACTCAACTTGTGGTTATGACACCAGAGAGTTAGGAACACAGACTCTCAGACCCCACCCAAGCAAGCCCTACTCAGTCTAAACCCACATTTCAGCAAGTTCCCCAGAGGATTCCAGATCACTTGTTATCTGAGAAACGCTGCCTAGATAAATGCCTGAAGGAGCAATGGAAGCTCCTACAAAGAACTAGAAAATCCACAGGGCAGCGTACAACTCAGTTGGTTTGAGAAGCATCAACTTAGCCCTTCATAGTGGTAGGTGGTAACATGGTGCTAACATGGTGGTAACATGGTAAATATATGACTTAGCTGAGAATTCACAAGTATGTTCACTGGTAAAGCACAACATGCTAATGAGAAAAGCCACAATCATATACACATTTTAAGTGTGTCGATACATCGGCTTTGGGACATAAGTTTGTCCACTATTGTCTTGGAAGCATGATAACTAGACTTAGATTAAAGCACTGATCATATCATTTCCCTGTTTAAGTAACCAATGTCATTGCTTTCTGCATTTACTAGGTGACTTCAAAAAAATCCCATCACTCATTTTTTTTTTTCTGGGAATTGAAAGTGAAAACATAATTCTGGGAGTACATGCTCAATAGGTCCCTCATCTGAAGCTCTCTTCCTTCCCTGTGGATGGGATCCCTTATCTTTATAATCTTTTCCTTCCCCTAGTATAGGATCCCTTACCTGTACACCCTCATCTTTCTATGTGGATAGGATCTCCCATCTCTACACCCTCTTCCTTTCTGTTGATAAGGCCCCTCTATACCTTCTTCTGCCTCTCAGAAATTTCTACACAGCAGAAAGGGCGTGTAACTTTTACATATTAATGAAGTCTCCTGTTCTTGGCTTTCTCCATGCATTCAGGATAACCTGTCTCTTTGAGTTTTAGTGTTATTCCTTACACAGCAGCAATTGGTAGCACCTGGAGGAAGTCCCTCTTTTAAATGACAGCTTTGTCAGAAGAGTTTAGGCTGAAGCAATGATGCTATGTCATTTTAAAAAATTAGCCCTGGTCTGTCTATTCAGAAAAGTTGGGGGTAGAACAATGATACAGAATAAACTCAAGAAATTAATTCTAGTCTATTCATTCAGAAATGTTCTAAAGTGTTTTTACAGGACTGTTAGTGCAATAAGAGGTCTCTCTCAGAGCACTCTAGGCACCTGTGTGCCTTGATGGGAAATGCCATGATGATGTTTTCTGGCTCCGATGGAGTTTCTCCACATTCTCAAGAAAGGGAGCAAGGGAGCAAAGCCTGTTTTAAAATTAAAAACAAAAACAAAAAATATAACAGTTTCTCTCAAGCTGGAGCCCTGTCTGTATGCTCACATTTCTTAGTATTGATTTTATCATTCATTATACGATAGGAAACTGATGACTGAGAGGGGGTTCTTTCCTATGGGGGTTGGGAAGGGGTGGGAAGTACAGTGGGGAGATGACTCTTTATACATATGTGTATATATGTTTGTGTGTGTATGTTTATGTATGTATGCATGGACATGTGTGTATATGTGTATGCATGTGTATGTATGCATGTATATGTATTATATATATATGTGTGTATTATATATATATATACATACATATACATATGAATATATATGAGCATGTGTATATAAGAGTGTGTATTTAAGTATGTGTCTGTATATGTGTGTGTGTATATATATATATATATATATATATATATATATATGTGTGTGTGTGTGTGTGTGTGTATGTGTGTGTGTATCTGTGTGTTTGTATGTATAATTAAGACTCCTCTAATTGAGGCAACTTGGCAACTTAGGTTGGTCTCTTTTCTTTGCTAACCAAAGTGTTCTGCAAATCCCCTTAAGCTGTTAATGGGTTGGTAAGAGAGGGCAGCGTGCCCTCATCTATGCAGCTTCTGCTCCAGTCTTTGCTCACAGCCTAGGACTTTAGCTTTGTCAGGGAAGGTATGACCTTAGGTGAGTGTACCAAGTTCATAGACTTGGAATCATAAGTGACATCACAGGGGCTGGCTGTGCTTTCTGCACATGGGCATAGTGAGGAAAAGCTGACACAGACAGGCGTGTCACTTGTAAACCCAGTGAAAGTCATGAGGCTATAAAAAGGGAGTGTTAGAGAAGAAAAAAATCAGATTAAAGGCAGCAAGCTCTGAGAGCTGTGGATGTGTGTGTGTGTGTGTGTGTGTTGCGATTTTTAACTTTTTTATTAGATATTTTTTATTTACATTTCAAATGCTATCCTGAAAGTTCCCTATACCTTGCCCCCTGCCCTGCTCCCCTACCCACCCATTCCTACTTCTTGGCCCTGGCGTTCCCCTGTACTGGGGCATATAAAGTTTTCAATACCTAGGGGCCTCTCTTCCCAATGATGGCCAACTAGGCCATCTTCTGCTACATATGCAGCTAGAGACACGAGCTCTGGGGGTACTGGTTAGTTCATGAGCTGTGGTTTTTATGCTGAGCACATTAAAACAGCCACAGGGACTCTGCCAAGAGCCTTCCTGTAGAAGTTTGTTCTGTTCTTCCTCCCTGCCCCCATGTTCCCAGAAATAAAGCTCAGTCTTAAAATAGTTTTACAAATTCCTTTGCCATATAGCTAAGTTATTCTCCAACCATATCACAACTTAAATTAACCCATTTATTCTAATTTACATTTTGTCATGTCGCTTGTTACCTGTGCTCAGCTAGCATGTGTCTGCCTAGTCATGTCTTCCAGGGCCAATCTCCCACCTTGCATCTCAGAACTTCTTCTGCTTCTCAGATGTCCCAACTTCTATTCTACTACTACAGGCCATATGTTCTTTGAAATTGACAGGAGATGTCTTCATACAATACACAGGATATTCTCTCTGCACCTTCCAACACTGGGAGACCTAGTCACAGTTCATTTGTCACCTCTTAAGGAGAACATACAGTCCTGACTCAATGAGCTTTGTTGGTAAAATGCAGAAGTATTTTCTCCAATAAATTTGAGATCAACATGAAGAGCTTTTTATAACAACATGACAGCAAGGAAAAAGAAAACCAAAGTCATTTTTTTAAAAAAACATAAATTGGAGAACCCCATTTCAAATCCATTTTCTGTTAGAACCAAGGTTAAAGCTGCTGTAAATGTTTACCCTTTTAAATACATTCTTCGATTGTCCTAGGAGTTCATTTCACAGGAAAAATAATATCCTGCGTAGATGTAACCACGGAGGGAAGCCTCATAAAGTCACCTTACTAGGACACTTTCTTGGGGGGGGGGGTGATGTCCATAGTTGGTGGAACTCATAAAGATAGTGTGGTACTTGTTCAAAAAGCAGAAAAGAATGTTTATTGTGGAGCTAGAAAATAAAAAAAAATACCTGTTTCCTCTGGAGTAAAAGAAAGAGAAATATGCAAGAAAAAAATATGAAAAGGAAATGAGAATGGTTGAAGAGTAATGTTATAGGCTAGCAGATAATAAGGAATCCAAGATTTTGTTAGTCTGCACCGGCGCTTGCAACGTCAGAGTGGCTGCCTTATCCTGAACTATAGAACTTTAATTTTAGAAGTTGGCCAGAAGGTTATTTATCAATATTTAAAAACTAACACATTTTACATAAAATAAAAACATTTTGTTGTTTTCTTTAAATAGAGTTTGCAGGTAGCCTGAGGTTCCATTCGTTCATGGTAACTGTCAGTCCCAGCCACTGTTAGCCAACTCTTGCCTTAAGCAGGGGCGGGGGGGGGGGTATAGGGAACTTTCGGGATAGCATTTGAAATGTAAATAAAGAAAATAATAATAATAAAAAAAGATGTAAAAAAATGCAGAGTTCTATTGGGAATGCTTCATCTTTTTATTCTCAGTCTTTATTAGATGCATTTGAGTTACTAATATTTATATGCAAATGCCTTATTGAAACTATTTAGTGAGATAATCCATGTGACGGTGCTTTGTAAACCGTAAGTAGAACAAAAACATGTGTACAGTGTTATTAAGCTAGCATGTGTAGAGCAGTAATCCAAATTGTCATGGCTTGTGAATAAAAGGAGCAAGTAATAATTTACTGGAGTAAAGAATTCATCTTGAGTGGTGCTGATGAATTGGTCCAATGAGGAAAGGCACTTGCTATCCAGGTTGATAACTTGAGTTTGGGGGAAATAACTGATTGAAATGTAATTTTTCTATGACCTCTACATCTGTGCCATGACATATAGGAGTACACATTTACATACCACACACACACACACGCACACACACACACACACACACACACACACACACGGGATATAAAAAGTAAAACTTTCCCAGAAGCAACAGCATGTACTGTTAGATCTTAGAATTGTTTGATCATTCTTTCATTTAATACGTATTTATTAAACACTGTGCAAGACACTAAAGCAGCCAATATTCTTGCTAGCAATTCTTCTATTGAACACTTATAATCTTCCAGTCACCAAGGTTAGGGTGTTATATACAGAAGATAAATCATCTATTCTTAAGGACTCTATTATAGAGTATGAAGGAGTAAGTAGAAATAAGTAAGAAAGAAAAAATGAAGATCACTACTCCACTCAAACCCAGTAAGACATATGTAAAAATAAATGAGGATTGGAATATTCTGCAAAGATGTAGTAGACAGTATGTGTGTCTCCTCAGTTAGTTAAATCCCCAACTGTGATACTCAATAGGAACATGGAAAGCTAATAGCAGTGTGATTGAGAGTGGTTAAGGGTGTGGGATACTTCCCCTTGAGTTGTTAGTGAGGGACATTCGAGAGACCCTCCCCAGAAATAATACAGGCAATTGCTGCTGTCCTTTCTTGATTACCAGAGCTTAGTGATAAGATACCATTCTAGAAGACACCACACATATTGTTCCTAGAAACTGTTGAAATCAAGTTGTCACTGAACAGGACACTTCCTCCTTTCTGGTTAGCTTTCATAGTGATAGATGGTGCTTTGCAGGCGGCTGGGACAGGGGAAGTCATGTGTTCCTGGATAAAATAGTGGCCATCAATGGGAGAAGAGGTCCTTGGTCTTGCGAAGATCATATGCTCCAGTATAGGCGAATGCCAGGGCCAGGAAGTGGGAGTGGGTGGGATGGGGAGCAGGACAGGGTGAGGGAATAGGGGACTTTTGGGATAGCATTTGAAATATAAATGAAGAAAATATCTAATAAAAAATGAAATGAAAAAAAAAATAGTGGCATGAATGTTATGGGGGTAACCAACTGATTTCTCATTGGAATTAAGGTCTATCCAAAGAAGGAAATGCATGCTTACTGCTGTAAATCTGACCAAATAAACCCCAGGTGTGAACTTACTATTCTTATTCTGCTAAATAAATGTAACACCAAACTATCCTGCACAGTTGTATAAGTACCCATGGAATCCAGCTTCCAGCCCTCAGAGAAGTTTGTCGGTGACGGTTAATGCAGAAACTCACAACTGATCCAAGTGTCAGTGTAGTACTAAACCACTAACATGTGTATCACATCAGCCTCCTACCCCAAGCTCAGTGACCATCTCAGAAGAGCATGCAGAAAGACTGTAAGAGTCAGAGCATAATAATGTCTTCTAGACATGACAAAAATGACATACTCAGGATCCCACCAGAGGTTACCTGAAAAAGACCTGCACAAACCAGTCAGTGTTCTAGCGCAGAGAGGGGAGAGTTCCTATGTCCTCACCCCTAAGTGAGGAACTACTGACACTTGCCTTCTGGGGGAGAAACAGATTATTTTTCAGGATGTGGCCCCTATTGGGTGCTCCGGATTCCCAGTGAATGAGTGTCTGATAACAAACTGGTCAGACACATATTAGAGACGAAGGTTATTTTTAAGAAAGAGGGCACTAGGTTAAAACTGGTGGTGATGTGTGGTATGAGTCTGAAAAGGGTTAGGGAGAGGAATATGGGGTAAATATGACCAAAATGCATGGCATAAAGTTTTCAAAGAATTAATAAAAAAATACATTTTAAAAAGGAACGTATTAGATAATCAAACATGGAAGAGAGGCAAGGGTGACTAAGGAGTGTCTGATAAAACTGGTCAGAGTCACCCAAGGTGATGACAACTGATACAAAATTTGAATGCTGAAAATATGGCAGCCATGTGATGCCTACGTGCAAATGGCCTAGAGGAGAGAACACACTTGTTATATGGTGTACCTTAGTAAAAGAAACCAGTTTGACTGGAGGCTGGGGAGGTGGGGAGAAAGCTAAGTTCAGGCTTGAGAGTTGGCAAAGGGCCAGGGAATACAAATCCGACTCAGAGCCTCTGCTGAAGGAGTCAGCCTAGTACAAGAGGCAGACATCAACATGTGCCTACACTACAGCACAACACACACTAGAGACAATACCATAGGCAGCTGGTAAGTCAGCAGAGTGGAGCAGCCGTGCCTCCTGGGACCTGAGAAGTGTCTGCAGTCTTTCCCTGCCCAGGATGATCAGGGTGCCTGCCCTCCTTTAGTATGACTCTGACACTTCCCAACGGGGGCACCCTTCTGAATGGGTGAGTGGAGAACGGGGTCCCCTGCCTGCTTATCACTCTGAGCCCCTGGAAGGGAAGCGCTGGGTAGACAGTCGGGAATGATTCTAATGCCTTATGTGCAAGCAAGGATTAACGGCACAAACCATGTCGTGGCTGATTTGTGAAGAGCAAGTCTCTAAACTCTTTTACCTTCTCCGAAAATGCCCATTTACCCTTTGAAGTGTACACACATCCCCATGGAATTCAACTGATACACAGAGGAACTATTTGTCCTCTTGACCCCTAAGGAACGTGACCTCAGCTTTGAAACTGAACGTTTTGATGAGAATGGAACCTAACTGAAGACTCTGCTTCCTTCTCTGAAGGTTAGTTTGATTACTTTTCAATTTGATATCTTTATTAATGAAGCTAAGGGCTTTGTGAATAAGTCACTGGGTGGATCAGTAATTTTGTGTTGCTTTAAAAACTTGAAGACACTTCAAATCTTTGTATTTTACAACAATGGTTGTCCGAATAGAGATGGGAAAGAGATTGAATTCACCAGTGCTTCAGAATAGTTGGTTGGCTTGTTGAGAATGTGGGTCCTTTTACCCTCTCTAGAGCTAGTGAGGGAGACTTCTTGGGATCTATTCCAGTAGGCTTTCTCGTTTCTTGTGATCCCATGCAGTGAAGACAACCAATGCAAGAGCAGACCCAAAGCTCAAGTTAATTCAATTCCATGTAGTAGACAGTTATTAAACACCTCTCAAGAACAAGGCCCTAGCTGCCAAGGGTAAAGGAAAGGTGAGTGTCTAGCTCGAGAGGTATACCTGGCTGTGGGAAGAGAAGATGAAGTAACAAATAGTAAACACGTTTAGTAAAAGGCAGAATGCACTACTGATACCCAAGATAGGATGATGCGCAGCAGAGTCGTGGGTGGTACCTGGGTTCAGAGGAATGAAGGAGAAAGCTTTCTAGGTAGCGTTGAAAGCCGATGAGGATTTTAAGCCATACAGCTTCTTATGTACTCGGCATGGACCTTGAAGTGAGAAAGAAAAGTCCTGGGACCTGATTGTGACTCTCCTTCCTCGTTCACTTCTCTTACATATGTCCCCTAGCCTCTCTGTGTCAGTTCATCTACCTGCAAAAATAAAATGTCTGGCAAAGGTGTTCAAGGTCACTTTAATAATAATAATGATGATAATAATAATAATACTGGGTTACTGGCTTTGTCTGCTTTGATGATCTGAAAACAGGAAAGAAGGCAACCGCATGGTACTTATATGTAAAATATTTGAAAGATGGCTCAGGCTTGAAAAGCCCATAGAGAACAGCCGTGTAAAGCTGGGATGCCAAGCACTGCTGACAGCGAGGGCCCAGTGCTGGGTGGAGGAGCACTGAGGCTGAAACCCCCAGGTTCTGTTCCCAGACAGGTTTGTCCAGAAGAGCTGCTGGCACAGCAGCTGTCATGGCCAGTTTTCAAGTTGTTTACTTCTTGTTGTATACACACAGTAAGGAGTTTGTGGCTGCTATGGCTGGCTTATGGCTTGCCCCAGGAACAAACAGGAAAACAGACCAAAACTGAGACGAAGACGTTTTTCCACTCAAGAGAAACCAGCCAGGCCTTTTTAACCAAAGTTGAACAGGATGGATTGAAAAGCTAGGGAGACGTTCTGTCCTGTGCATCAATTTACAATGGAAGAGGGCTCAGTAGAGACTTGTCCACAACATTTTCTTCTCCCTCAACTTTGGTGACAGTACAAACCATAAAGATGGATCTTATCTTCCTTCTGTCATTACAGGCACGGCAGAGGGACTACAAAATAAGAATTAGGCTAAATGTTCTGAAGGTACTTCTAAGCATCCTGACAAACATTCTTGTGTCTCTCTCCCTGTGACTTCTTTTATGAAGGACAGAGAAGTGGGCCAAACTCTCTGACGTTGCCCAGGGAGGTCGTGTGGTCTGGAAGCCCTTGGACAGCTGTCAAGTTTCCAGCTTAATGATAGGAATGACCCAAGAGCAGCGGTGGACAGATACACATTTCACATCTGTCTGGAGGAAGCCTGCCTTGCAGCATTTTCTGGTTTCTCTGACACATACTCCCATTACAGTTGATCTGAAGCTTCTAACATGAGGTCACTCTACACAGAGTTGAGAAGGGTGAGGACAAGCAGTCCCAGCAAACTATCCCTGATTTGTCAACACCCCTGTCCCAAGGCCTTCCTAAGTTCTGGTCTTTCATAAGACCAGGATAGCCAGTTGTCAGAAAGAAAGATTTCGAGAAACATCTGACCAGAATTAACTCTGGTCTCAGTTCTCATATCTATCTGATTCTTGTCTTCTTATAAATACACAGAGAAAAGCAACTAAGGCAAGAAGAGGTAAATGGTTGCACTTGATGATTCCTGATTCCTCACGAGGGAGGCTGCCTATATTCCAGGCATGGCCAGCCACAGCCCATCTGCAGGACTCGAGCTATTGGAGCATATGTGTACAAAGAAGCTACCACCTGAGCCATATGTAAGTGAAGTTTTATACTAAATTGGTCTAGATCACCAGTAGACTATGGTTGTACACAAAAATGAATATACTGCCCCTGCAGCTTCGACTGATTATTAGAGAAGGTAGATGAAAAAAATGTGCACTACACTTTTATCTTAATGACATCTGTATGAGACCACTGGCAGGAAAGCCCAACACCAGGGTGGCTCCTTTTATACATCAGAGCACACAACAGAATTGTCCTCTCTGTCTCCAGTCTCGCAGATTAGTCACTGTTGTCACTACTGTTAGAGGTCACCTGCTATCCCAGGTCCTCGAGGATTGACCCCACTGTTTCTACTATTCCTCTCATAGGAATCGAACATAACGAAAAGGTGGAACAACTTCAAGGGAACATCCTTTGACTGAGTTGAGAAAAGTGAATTCTTTAGTGAGGACAGAAAAATAAAGACTTTATTGGTATCATTGAGTGGCAAAAAGCCCAATTCTGTGTGAAAACAGAAAAGAGTTGTGATCGTTTTTCTTTTCTGAGGGATTAAAGTGAGAAAATTCTACAGCAAAGAGAACCAAAATTTCATCTCTTTATCCACCAAGCCATTTCTCCTTTATCCAAAGTCTCCTCTGAAGTCAGATGTGTTCATACAAGAGACAAGGTGTTAGGAATAAGAACCTAGGATGAAAGGCATAGTAGATTCTGCTACAGCCTCAGAGAGCTGGCAAACTGGAAAGCCAAAACCGTTCTTGAATCTACCAAAGTGTGGTATCAGAAATGTAGAAATAAGTAAAATAATAATCATAATCATAACAATAACAACAGGAATCTATCTGGTCAGGATTCCCCCAGTGACAGGAGATGCTCTACAATGATAGTCACAGACATTTCTGGTTTACAGTTTCTTTTTCTCTCATCTGGATTCCCTAAGCACATGTAAAAAGTGGAGACCAGATTCTTTTCTAGTTTGAACCTGCCTGATTCTAGAACACAAGTGAGAGAAACCTGTGTTCTCTCAAGCACACAAGAGAGTGCCCATCCTCTTATGTGCAATTTCATAGCCATATAAACTCTCTGACTCTCTAAAAGGCAACTAAAAGAATATTCAAATGAGTCTAGGCAACCTCTTTATCTTGCAAAGGAATCAAAACAAAACATTCTTTTTCCTCCGCCCATACCTGCACACAATTATAACCTGATGCTCTGGGAGCATTAGGAATAAACACATTTCATGGGTTCATGCCGGGCTTTTTACCCATGGAAAACTAAGGCCTGAAGACTTCAGATGTATTTGCTAATTCAGGGATAAGGGTAGGGCTGGGATGCACACTTCAATCATTTAAAAAAGATTCCATTCACGACCCTGAATGCCCAGGATAGAAGGGTGTTATAAGATATAATGTTTATGATACAAGGTGTAGCAGGAGAAGCAGGGATTCCAGTAATCACAGTATAGTGGAATAATCAACACTAACCATTGTGAGTTATGAAGTTGAAAGTAAAGAGAAATCCTCTTTTGAAGGTCTACCGCCCTTTCAGAAGGGGCAGCGTCTATCTTTCCTAGTTGTGTCTTAAGTTCTTGTTTTTGTCAATGAGCCTGTTTTGCACTTGTGCCTACGTTCATGTTAAACCATCTTGGTAACAGACCTCATTACAGATGCATACTACCTGCTGCTGTAAGCTTTAAAAACAGAGATGAAGAATTAGAATATTCCCAACTAAGGTTTGGCACACAGCAGAATCGGGATACTGAGTTCACCATCTCGACATTTTTAGTCACAAATACAAAACAAAGGAGATGCTTACAGTGCTGGTCCAGAGAGTAGCACTGTAATCCCCAAGGGACTAAATTTAGGAGACCTAGAGTAGGCAGGAATGCCATTTCCCTCTCAGGACAGCTTCTGCTCCTCACATGGGGCTCTCCAATGGCAAACAACCTGGCTGAAAATACATGGAGTATGAGCTCTTTGTTGAGTGTTAACTTGGACAAATGTTAACGCATAGTAACACCATGTTTGGTTACCATGCAAGAAGGTCTTAGCATGAAAGAAAAACCCCACAGCATTCCTGCATAAAGTAATAAATATATAAACCATGAAGACTAGAAACATTTTACACATGTTAACTACAATATTTTATTCTTACATTTGTTTTTCTCTGTATTTTGTTCTGTTTTAATAAAAATAAGAGATGATGTTCACAGTAGAGACAACATTCACTGAGAACCTACTGTGTGTCCAAAGTGTCTATAGAAATGCTGCATATAATAGTTTAGGAAGGGCACTAAATAGTACTAGTAATAAGAAGAGGGCTAAATGGTTTAAGACTGAGAAAACTCTTGACGCCGACTCTGGTCT
Organism: Mus pahari; assembly: GCF_900095145.1. NCBI lineage: Eukaryota > Metazoa > Chordata > Mammalia > Rodentia > Muridae > Mus > Mus pahari. Next base: position 79,791,701 of record NC_034602.1, read on the forward strand.
CAGGAATCTGGAGGTCAGGGCTAAGTGAAGCCAATGCACTTGTTGATTGCCCTTCGGGGTGGGGTGAGTCTCTTTGGACTTCATGTTACATGTGGAGCCCAGCAGACAGCCTTGGGCTGCCCACCCTTTCTGATTATTTATTTGGTTTTCAGGCAATGTTTCTAACAGGCCTGGAAGTCATCAGTAGGACGGACCCATCAGTACCAACAGGGATCTGCCTGTCTTTGGGTTCCCAGTGCTGGGAACATAAATTCACACTACTAACCTGTGCTCCCATGGGCTGGGAACTGAGTGCAGATCCTCTTGTAAGCTCTTCATCTACTGTGCTGTCTCCCCAGCACAGAAGTTAGTTTTGTCCTTCCTTCCTTCCTTCCTTCCTTCCTTCCTTCCTTCCTTCCTTCCTTCCTTCCTTCCTTCCTTCCCCCCCCCTC
>NC_034602.1:79792342-79794842 GCF_900095145.1 Mus pahari
CCTTCCTTTTGTCTTTCTTCTTTCCCTCTCCCTCCCTTTTTTCCTTCCTTTCTCCCTCCTCCTTCTTCCCTTCTTTCTTCTTCCCTCCCTCCCTCCCTCCCTCCCTTCCTCCCTCTCTCTCTTTCTTTCTTTCTTTCTTTCCTCCATCTCTCCCTTCCTATGTTATTTTTCTCTCTTTCTTTCCTTCTTTTTCCCATCTCCTTCCCTCCTTTCTTTCCTTCCTCTTTCCTCCTTCCTTCCTTTCTTTTTTCTTCCTTCCTTCATCCCTCTTATGCTCTTTCTTTCTTTCTTTTGTAACTATTGTCACAGGTTAAAAGGCAAAATTGAGAAAATTACCTACCCTCAAAAAATTAATTTGAAAAGCATATTAATTTCATCCACAAATATCCATTATAAAGAAAACAAGATGTGAAATACTTAAACAAGAAAGAATGTTATACAGAAAGAATTGAGGGCATCATGTTTACTTTGAAATCATATTTAATATAGTTAAATACCAAGCAAGGGGGAACATAGCCATGAGTTTTAGGGAATGCAAATTTGAGGAGGAATTTATGTGGAGAAAATTAATTATTCACTGCAAGTGGTATCTAATAGTAGAACCACCTTTTCCATATGTTTTAGCATTCACACATCTCATGAAGGACTGAAGCATCAACATGAATATCATAGAACTATAACAAACATTCACTAGCATATTATATGTCAAAAATATTGATATAAATATTTTTTGAAATAACATATGAACAATTTTCTTTCTTGTTCTGTACATGTTTGATAAACATAATGTTCTACACTGGCTTCTTTTGTTGTTACAACATTATAAAGAATATGTATTCATTGTCAGCAAGAATGTTGATAAATATGAGCCACTGTACACAAAACCAACAAAAGATTATCTACAAAAATAGTCCACTTCTATCCTGTGTTCATTGTTAAGAATGCAGGCAAGTTTCTTTATAGATTTTTTTTTCCTGTGTAGTAATGCATCTGTGTCTTCTCGCTTTTTCATGGCTTTATTACAGAGACAGAATGGAAAACTATCGAGATATCAAAATCAACTTTTTAAAGCTTTTAATTTACATTATCCCCCCAAACTTTGCAGCTATAATAAACCAAACTATGTCCTTCATAGTGACACAAGCCTGTAAATATTATTCTTAACTCATATGTATGCTTTTGGTTGGGCACAATCAAAAATTAAATGTCTATTGCTACATACACTGTACACACATCCTCGATGCATTTGTGAATATTATGGTTTACATTAGAAGTATCTTCACAGATTCAAATCTTGGATCCTTGATTCCTGCCTTGTGGGGCTATTTTGAAAGCTGTGTAGCTTTTAGGAGGTAAAACCTGCCTGGCAGAAGCAACTGACTAGGAGCCACCTTTGAAGGTTATATTTGTCCCTGGTTCTGACTGCAATTTCTGCTTCCTGGCTTGTGACATGTGAACAGGCTGTGACTTAAAGCTCCTACCACTGTGGATGGTGGAGCCTTCCCTGCCCTGCCTGACTGGCTAAAATCTCTCTAAATTGAGACCAAATAAACCTCTCTTATATTGTTCTCTCAGTCATTTTGCCACAGGGATGAGAGAGGAAACTAATCAGCTAACATCTATTTTAAATTGATTAGCTCATTTCTAATATATTTTGTTTTTTTTTTTTTTTCTAAATAGTAAAGCGTTTATATGCAATTTGTTTTCTCTTAAAATTAAATACAGGGACAAAGAGGTGGTGCAGTTGGATAAGTGCTTGCAGAACCATCAGGAGGACCTGAGTCTACATCCCTGGAACCCATGTAAAGGTTGGCATGATGTTAAAAGCTTTTGTAATCCCAGCCCCCAGAAGGCAGAGACAGGCAGATTTCTGCCACTCATGGCTCACCCAGCCTTGCCAAATCAATGGGTTTCAGGTCTAGTTGGAGACCCTATTTTTAAACATAATGTAAAGACTGATTTAGAAAGAGAAACACTGTCAATCTGGTCTTCGCATGTGCACACATACTGTCATGCATACATGCACATACTTATGCAAACATGTAACACGCAGTAAATGACACCAGTTTTTCCATGGAAAAAAACCTATATTCAAAAAGTCTTGTTCTACAGAACATGAATGCATAATTCAAATTCTCATGTGACTCAGTGTGTAGATGCTTGTAAGTAGGTTGTTGTTTTTCAGAAACATATTTTTTTTTTAAAAAAAAAAATGTAACTGATGGTACTTGTACTAAGTCTGGGGAATGCATGAATATATGGATATTTTGCATATGGAGGTCATTTGGTCATCACTATGAATGCCCCTTGACGTTGAACTGAAACAATGGTTTTGTGAAAGCAGACCTGCAACACCAGGAAGATTCAGAGTCTGGTTCTAAACCAGAGTTTATCATGTATTGACTTTGTAACCTTCAACAGAACAAGTTCTACCAGCTAACAACCCACCTATTACTGTAATTGAATGATAATATATAAATAATGTATAGGCATACAAAAA
>NC_034602.1:79798067-79805045 GCF_900095145.1 Mus pahari
GGAAAGGAAGAAGAAAAAATGGAAGGAAGGAAAGGAAGGAAGGAAGGAAGGAAGGAAGGAAGGAAGGAAGGAAGGAAGGAAAGGAAGGAAAGGAAGGAAGGAAGGAAGAAAAGCAAGTAAACCAGGTGTATGCGTGGGACGTGGGGTGTGACACATGTGAATTTGAATCCAGCTTGGGCAACATAGAATATTTATAAGTAAAGTACCTGTTGTATTGAAGTTTAGGGATTCCTTTATTATCATCATACAGGTATCTATTACTCCCTTGTGTCTACTAACATTTTTGTTTTTTCAGTGTGTATTTAGGTATTTCAGTGTTTGGTGTCCATGTACACACACATACATACCCTGTACTGGTGATGAAAACTCCTTTAACATCAAGTGACAACTCTATTTCCACTGCGTGGATTATCTTTCTCCATCCTTCTGCTTTCAGCCTAGTCATGTTCTTCCACTCAGGCAGCATATAGTTGGATGTTGGCTATTGATAAACATCAGTTCAAGAGGAACACTGAGAAATAATAGCTTTGGGGTAAGAAACTTGTTAGAGGAGCTATCAACATCACAGGCATGTAGACAAGCAGATGGCAATATGATGGGAACTCTGAGAAGACCTAAGACCTGAAACCCTAATTAATCAAGTAGCATGGTGAGAACTCTCATGAGAGCCCCAGCCCACATGAAAGAGTCTGGGATTTTTCTTATGGTTTTCACATGAAAGAGGAGGTTTTCTGTGGCCAGGCTGTCTCTGTTATTCTATTTTATTTTATTTTTCAGCAAGAGAATTCTGGGAGGGGGGGAATGTGCAAGTCTAAGGAAGTGGGAGGAAGAGAGGAGGTTCACAAGCAGTTAATGGGTACCCATTATATGTCAGGGGAATATAATGAATATGCTAGCACCAGTAACCCTAATGTGCCCTTCAGTCTGCTAACCTGACCTGTAACCTTTCCTTGGGAATTAAAAGTATCACCAGTCAGACTTCTGAAATCTAGGCACCGGAGGAAGCCATTTACAGACTCATCAGCAGGCTGTCAGTAGGGCGCCATTGGTGGTTTGAACGGAGTCGCAGAACTTAACAGATCTCTCTCTCTCCATATATAACATGAAATTTTGTTTTATTTGAAGGGGTAACTTCAAGATCCAAATTTCATTCTTTAATTAAAACAAATTGTTCTCGATATGCAATGTCAGCAACACGTACCAGAGCATATGTTACTTCTACGATGTGAGAATTTAATGACTAGCAATACATTCACAAGCTGTGGCAGTTTTGTTGGCAGCAATTTTCCAAATACCCACAATTTCCTTTACAGACATAGCCCAGGCAAACCCAGGTTGTTTGATTTCCTTTTTAAAAACTGTGTGTGTGTGTGTGTGTGTGTGTGTGTGTGTGTGTGTGTGTGTGTGTGTGTGTGTGTCTGTGTGTGTCTATTTGGTGTATGGATGTGTACATATATTTGCATTTGCATATGTATTCTTGTGAATGTATATGCACAAGTAATGTATGTCCTGGTTGGTTTTGCTGTCAACTTGACAGAATTATCTGAGAAGAGGAAACAACCATTGAGAAAATGTCCCAGTAAGTCTGGCCTGTAGGCCAGCCTGCATGGTGTTTTATTAACTAGTGATTGATGTGGGAGAGCCAAACCCATTGTGGGTGGTGCCATCCCTAGGCAGTTGGTCATAGACTGTATAATAAAGCAGGCTGAGTAAGCCATAGGGAAGCAAGCCAGTAAGCCGTGTTCCTTCATGGCTTCTACTTCACTTCTTTTGTTTGTTTGTTTTATTACATATTTTCTTTATTTACATTTCAAATGCTATCCCGAAAGTTCCCTATACCCTCCCCCCCGCCCCTGCTCCCCTACCCACCCACTCCCACTACTTGGCCCTGGCATTCCCCTGTGCTGGGTCATATATTCACTTCTTGCCACCAGGTCCCTACCTTGAGTTTCTGCTCTGACTTCCTTCATTGATGGATTATATCATGCAAACATTAGCCCAACAAGCCCTTTCTTCCCCAGGTAGCTTTTGGTCATAGAATTTAGAAACTCTTTGACAGTACACATGCCTGTGGAGGCTAGAGGTCACTGTCCATTGTCTTCCTCTATCGCTATCCTCCTAATATTTTGGGACAGGATATTCTCATTGACCCTGGAACTCACAGATTTGTTAATACAGATCCTAACTCAAGCTATCTCCAGTAACAGTCAGCCCCCAGCTGTAGTTTTTTGACATAATTTCAATGCAGCTATGTTCTCCTATATTTCCACTTGACTCTGGTAAATTCCTAGGGTGGCACCCTTTATGTTTTTCGGAAAGCTATTTATCAGTCTGCTCCTTATGAATGGTACTGTACAAACGACATTGCTTATACATCCTAGGTGTAGAATCACCCTTCATCTTCACAGTGAAGCCAAATATTGTTCGTAAAATGTAGTCACCACGGCAAAGAATAGACTAAAAACTGCTGTTCTATATGACACAAAGTAACTCAGGTTAGGGAACAACCCATTCTCAACACAAGTTTTGCATAACATTCCTTCATGGGAGTTATTAAATGTTAAAAGAGCTGTTGACCCAAACCTCTGCTCCAAGCTATCATTATAGTGGAGAATAGTTAGTGGAAATCTGTTGTCCCATTAGATCTACAGTATCCCCAAAGCCCCACATGTCAATGATTTGGCTTCCAGCCTGTGTCACTATTGGGAGGGGTTAGAACCTTTGAAAAGTCAGGGTCAATGGAAAGGTCCCTGGAGGTTTTCCTTACAAGAGAAACTTGGGACCAGTGTCCCCTTCCTCTTTCCTTGTTTCTTGGCGACCTCGGGGTGATGAGGCCTCCTCTGCCACACACTTCTGACATGATATACTGTGATAGCAGGGACTTAAGCTAACTAGGTCAAGTGACCATGAATGGGAATCACTGAAAGCCTGACACAAAATAACCCTTTGCTCCTTTGAAGTCAGTCGTCCCAGTCTCCTGTCCAGCGAAAGAACACTCACGTGCAGACAGAGTGATTATCACATCCAAAACAAGGCTGGGATTTGCAGCACACTGGGTTTGAGTTTGACCATGCACATTACTGTTTCATTCCACACTGTCTGCTACAGCAAAAGCCAGAACAGTGTCTTAGAAACCACGTTTCTCCTAGTTCTGGGAGATGGGAGTTCGAAATCTGGGTTCTAAGGAAATGGACTGGTCCAAGTTTATCTCCTTATTAAGTATCCCTCTTAATAAGCTTTCTATTATTTACTCTTATCCAAATGCTGGGGATTTTCCTCCAATTTTAACTTCTGATTTCTTTTTTATTAATAATTCTGTTTACAAATAATTTTCTCTCCCCATATTGTACATCTACAGGGTACTGCTTCCTGTGTCTTGATAGAAAACACAAGCTTTCTCTCTTAGGCTTCTTTTACAATGACAACTCTGTTCTCATGACCTAATTATCCTTTAAAAAAAAACCTGTATCCTAAGGTCTTCACCTTGGTTAGAGTTTCACCATGCACACATTTTTTTAACTTAATTTTTTTTGAGATTTTCATATATAAATAAAACAGTTCAAACTTCTCCTTTAGCAGCCACTAATAGCCTGCAGCTCTCCATTTAAAAGCAAGGACTGGTAAGATTGCCCCTATCTGAGTTGACATGTTGACCAGAGTTGTCATTATACAGGTCTAGTTCAGGAAACCATATTGTTGAGGTTTCATGTAGATAGTACCCTGGCATGTCTAAGAGTCACAGTCTTGCAACAGATACCCTGGTCTTTTCTTATCTTTTCGCCCCTCTTTCACAATGTTTCCTGAACCTTAGATGCAGGAGTTATAGTGTAGATGTATCAATTGACAAGGTCACATATTTTATGCATTTGCACTAGCTATGGATCTCCACGATAGTTTCCAACTACTGCAAAAAGAAGGCTTTTTAATGAAGGGGGGGCAGCTACACTTACCCGTGTCTAATGATAAGTATTTAGAATACAGCAAGAAATTATAGAAAGATGGTAGTAGCAGGTTTTCTTCTAAGGTATATGCCCTCTCCAGTTATGGACACTTGGCTTGGTTTACATTACCAGACAACATCAGGAGAGGTGCAACCTGCTCCTCCCCTCCCCCACCATGCCCCTTTCCTTGCATTTGTCAGGCTTTTTGGATGGCTAAGATGGTTCAAGATTGGTACACCCTGGGTCTGAAGGGTGTCCAGAGTTGGTGTGTTCCACTAATGCGGGACCTGGAAAGGCAGTTCCAGGTTACTTGGCTTTACCAGCTGTAATTACCTGGAGTCACACACTAACATCCCTTCCTAGCTGTTTGCCGTTGGTTTCTTCTTAGCACCTAGGCCACATTGTCACACCTAGGCTTGCTGTTTCTGGAGTTTGCTTTGTCGGATGCCATCCCAGGACTGTGCCCAGACACTGCATGCTCACATGACTCATCCGTGTGTCCTTTGCTTCAACGCCCCCTATCGTCCTCAGACAATGGCCTCCCTTGCCCTTCCCTTCAGGTTTGCATGGATGGCATTTGTCCCCTGTGTCACATACATTCCTTGAGATTCTCACCAACTTTTCATAACCCATTTTAGCTCCCATTCCCAAAATTAAGCTGAAGAAAATATTTTTTAATCTTCCACAGACTGAGGAAGAGACACTCCTAAAGCAACATTCTCTTTAAAACTTACCTCAGGGTGGGGATGGGTGTTCAGAGGAAGAATAATTTGTAAGGACATGGGTTATACTCCCAGAACCTCAAAGATTGCAAGCAAATAAATAATGAACAAAAGCTATTTTTTATAATACAATGTCCAAATTTATATTCTTGATATGTAAGAGGGTTTCAAGTCAACTACACTATATTTCTTATAGATGCTACAATTTAATATCTAATTTTGAAGTGAACTTAGCATTAGCATTTACTATTTGTAAATCCTGCTTCTCTCTCTCTCTCTCTCTCTCTCTCTCTCTCTCTNTATATATATATATATATATATATATATATATATATATATATATTTCAGATTTTAGACTGAAATACTTTTACTTTTGACACCTGCTATACATATATGATATATATTTAGACCAGGCTGAACTGATAAGGCAAAGTCATCAGAGAAGTCAACAATTATATTGAAAAGTGTTCTAGAACGAGGAAATGGTTATAAATATGAATATTTCTAATTATACAGACTCAAAATTAGTAGCTCGCAAGTATTTAGTATTAATAAAAGGAATTGATTGATGTATGTGAAAGCATTGGGACTAATCTTTAATGAAACTGCCTCTATGGGTAATTGATCAGTTACATGTCTAAATGTATCTGTAGGTATAAGAAACATTTAAATGTCACACTCTAAAAGAAATATGGGAAACTCTGAGCATAAAGGTATAATTTTCATTTCATTTCCTTTTGTTTTGTTTTGAAATGGAAAGCAGAAAGGGGAGAGTTATTCAATTTTGCCACCCTGGGTGGAGGGACCAAGAAACCTAGTGTGCCCTTCATGTGAGATCAAAGTTTAAAGAGAGGGTCATGGTATGCATGACTGAGCACTCCCCATCAAGGCAAAAACTAGCTTTGAAGAGAAGTGATGGATAAATCTGTGGATGTCAACAGACTTATTGAGGATCTCTGAATGCCCAATTAGTGTGAGCTGTATCTTGTACTCCATTAATAAGGTTTATAAGGAAAATTATAAAAATTTATGTTATGTTATAGTAGTAAGTACAATTAGTTGTTAGTTCCTAATATTTAAAGCTACCAAGAAAAACTAAGAGAAAGATGTATAAACTGGAGAGTGTTCAACAATATTATAAAGACATAATATTTCCCCAAATATAATTCAATATAAAATTTCGATGAGTATATAAATCATATTTTCTGGCATTATTTTTTGTTGTAAAATAAAATCAGAAAAGCAAAGATTTAAGAATAGGCAAGGATTTTTTTAGTGATAAAGAAGGGAAGTGTAGGTATACAGCCTATGAGCTATCAAGACTTACTATAAAACTAAATTATTTAAAGCTATGTGCTACTTGGATAGGGGAGAAAAAAACTAGCTGAACAGATTCAAGAATTTAACTGAAAGATGATTGACATATGAAGACTTTATATACTACAGAGGTGGCATTGGAGATCTGAGGGGAACCCTAGACACTTGAAGAAAGCTGCTTTTCCATGTGGAAAATAAAAGCAAAGTCTTGTATTAATATAAATAAATATATATATATATATATAGAAGGTTGTTTAAAATTCCCATATAAAAATGACAATCTAGGTTTTTAGAAGAAAATAGGAAATAATGTGATTATATTATAACCTGAAAAATGAAAGGAACATTTTTTTAAAAAGACAGTGTAGTAGATTACTTTCACGACGGCCCCGTTTTAGTTTTTATGGTCAATCTGATGCAAGAATCACCTGAGAAGAGGGAGTTTTCACTCACTGAGGACTTGCCCACTTCAGCCTGGCTTCGGCCATGTCCATATCTATGCTGTTAGCCACAGATACGTTAGCAATCATTGCTACTACAGACAAGGCTGTCATGCTGCTAAAACTGAAAGAGAGTTAATAATGTGGCCCAGCACTAGAACTGTTCAACATTCCGGGGAAGAAACTAAGAGTGTGGTGACTGGCCAGCTGTACACAAGCAAGTCTGCTGGAAAGGAGACCAGACGAAAGGGATATACATTCACTCACAGCACATCAAGGTGGGGGCTGTCCTACTGGACAAGGAGGTGAATCATCTGTGAGGAGACAGTCCCGATTGTCACAGTCCTCCTCAGTACAATACTTCCTCCCCCCAATCTGCAGTTAACTTTCTATGTTTCCAGTTACCTGTCACTAAATGCGGTCTGAAAATATAGACATACAAGCTGAGGAGTTGGCTCAGATGCCACAGCACCAGCCATGTACTGATAAGGACTTGAGCTAGACCTCTAACACCAGAGAGAGAAGGGGAGAGGGAGAGGGAGGGGAAGGGGGAGGGAG
>NC_034602.1:79805246-79811410 GCF_900095145.1 Mus pahari
CTCTCTCTCTCTCTCTCTCTCACACACACACACACACACACACACACACACACACATACACACACACACACATTTGAGAAGTAATAATTAAATTAAATCAATTCTAAAATCTTTTAATCAAGCACTTTGTGATAATAGTTCTTGTTAAAGCCATGCTGAGTCTAATTTATAAATTAAAATTATTTTGGGTATGCATGAATTAGTGACATGTGCTCTCAAGGCTTGGTACTCTCTGGGTTTCAGGCATCCGCAGATTGTCTTGAAATGTGTCCCCATCACATAAGTGGGCAGTTGTGCCACCCCATGATCTGCTTATATCCCCGAATTTCCAGTAGTCAGTGTGAACTGGCTCAGAGCAGCCATTAACTGAGCTAACTCAGAGGCTATAGTCATCACCACCTTCACCTTCTACTCCAGCTGCTCCAAATGGCGAATGCCCACATTTTTAATGAGGCATACAAAAAATTTAAATATTAGTAGCATGTCAAGAAAATTTAAATGTACAAAATTTTCATATAATTCTCCTTCCTTTCTTAAGTTCCCAAGAAGTTAAATTTCAAATAGTAGAATTTAAGTTTAAATGAAAAAAATGTAGAACCCAACTGACATTTTTCCTTTTGAGTTAAATACAGAAGGGAAGCTCAGAATTTCTGCCCCTTATGGCTGTTACACCTACACGTAACGTGGAGAACAGGGCCAGCAGCATCTTTTCATGCCAGAGCTTCAGTGACAGCAAAAATGACCAATCTCTACTTCATCCTTATGAAACCTTCCAACAACAGGGTCAAGCTACTCACCATCAGCCACACCCTGGTAAATGACTTCAAACTAAGATGAGCCACACACATGGGCTGTTATTATACTTAGTGAGGAGGTCAACCCTCAGTTTCTTCTCTTGCTCAGTTTGAGGGCACGGTGAGTCTGTTGTGTCTTATTGGATGTGCTATCGTGCTAGGGGAGTGTCCGTAACCCCATGACCTCAGAACTATTACATGTGCTCAATGCTTTTGGAAAAGCAGATTTCATTTACTAGCTTGAAAAGATGGCAAAATACGTCTTGGGAAAGTTACATGGAACATCTCACAAGCAGACTCACCTACACCAGTGGTTCTCAACCTTCCTACTGTTTCAATCCTTCAGTACAGTTCCTCATGCTGCCGTGACCCCAATCACAAAATTAGTGTCACTTCTGCTTGATAACTGTAATTTTGCTGCTGCTATGAATTATAATGTACTTGTCTGGTATGTGACATCTGCAAAAGGGGCATTTGACCTCACAGGGGTTAAGACCCACAGGTTGAGAACTGCTAACCTAAAGCGTCTGGCCAGCCTGTGTTCAGACAGTCGTCTCTAGCTCTGGATCCTGATTTGAATATCTTAACATCTAACCTCCAATTTTAGTGAATTACCCAAACAAATATTTCTGGTGGTCCAGGCCCATGTTGTTTATGCACATGTCATTTAGATATGCTCTCAAAGTACTCTGATGGTTCACTAAACTCTTAGGGTTATTTTTGTAGAAAAGATACTTTGCACCATTTTAAACATGAGTCATCATTAGCATATATTTTCCATAACTTATTTTTCTCTGTTTTATTATTTATTCGATACTAAATAGTACAAGTATATAAAACTAATGGTTTTGTTTGCTTACTTGCTTTATTTATTTATTTATTTATTTATTTATTTATTTATTTATGTATACCAAGCCTTTCTACCTAGCCCTAGTTTTGTTTGCTTACTTGCTTTATTTATTTATTTATTTATTTATACCAAGCCTTTCTACCTAGCCCTGGCTGATGGCTGTTGTGCTCTGAACATTATGTTTATCAGAGTCCTAGAGAGCCAGAAAGACTGTAATCTACATCACCTCTGAACTCCAATAACTACATTTCCCCCTGTAGCTAAGTGGTTACAATTACATGTTTAACTGTAGTTCCTGTAAACTGGGTGACAAATTTCCTTAAATTTTCAAAAATGAAAAATCTATCTTATGTCTCAGAATCCCTACGTCATTTGTAATAAATTGTACAATGCCAGAGCATTGTGACAGTTAATACTCAATGCTTAATAAAGTGGTTAATTGCAACAGAGCAGTTGTAGACTAAGCCATTCCTCAGGGTCATTATGGCTTCCCTGAGAGTGACCTTATAAGATACAGTTTGCCTGTCACTCAGCTATGATTTGCAAAGTCGGGCTGCACTAAAACAGCATAGCATCTCAACAAATATCTAGGTTACACACCCAGATGACTATGCGCCTGGTACTTAGGTGTATAGTCATAGCTAGGGATAACCAAGACGCACCAGGCTTAATCTGATATTTTAGTTTTGTTATACAAGTTGCCCAGATGGCAAATATAGCCTCATTGAAAACATAGCTAATATTGCAAAACCATTTGCATTGTGATCTCTCATCATGCTTGTTTTTCTAAACATTCCATAAGACAAGCTCCGTACGTGGCACTAGAGTTCTCCATAGCACCTGTGGGAGGTGCGAAGACTTCATCTTTTTCTACTGTGTAGGCTTTTTTGTACCTGGATAAAACCAGTCATCCTAAAACTTCATAGAGATAGCAGCTCTCCAGATACATTTCTTCCTCTTTGTAAAATGTAGATAATGAGTTCTTCTTAGATCAAAGTTCAAAGTCAATAGATATGAAATGACTTACACAACGTACATCTTCCTGAGTTAGATGTGGATAAAGAGACAACTCTTTGGGGAGGACCTGGCCTTTGTTTGTTGTTTAGGTGGTCTTCATTGCAGACAAAGACTCTGAGTAAATGGGTTAATACCTGTAAGATGATCACAGAACATACTTGTAAGATGATCACATAACATACATGTATGTGAACAGGAAAGGGAAGAAAGGCTATAGTTCTATACTAATGATCAGAATTCCATTGTAGGCAACCAAGTCTCCATTCTCCCATGTCTTCTTGAGATACAATGTGGAATGTACCACAGAAGGAAAAAAGAAACTGCGTACTTAATCTCATATTCTGGTTCCTCACTGTGTATGATGACATTGAATCCTAATACTTCCATACTTTCTTCTATAGACTGGAGAAAAAAAAACCAGACTCTAGATAAGTGAAACTCAGAAAATAGTAGTGGCATGATTCAGATTCAGTGGTATATACCAGAGATTCTAGCTAGCACTTGGGAGAAAAATGAAATGGCCAGACTGAGAGCTGGGGACCCGACTAGGCTATATTTCAAAATGTACATGAAGCCTAGAATTAGATTTATTGCAAACTCCTTGAGGCTCCATAGCTTTTGATGAACCAGAGAGTTCTTATTTCAACCCTTATCTTAGACCATTATAGTGTAATAAATGAAGTAAGACAATAAGTTTTTGTGAATAAATAATTCCCTGGGATCAGACTATATCCATGTAAACTGCTTGGAAATATGATTAGTCAATAAGTGTTGCCTAAAATGTGGTATATCCATACAATGGAATACTGTTCAGCTAATATCAGCTATTAAAAAACACACACACAATGAATTTTGCAGGCAAATGGATGGAACTTGAGAATATCATCCTGAGTGTGGTAACCCAGACCCAAAGGACATGCATGCCGTGTACTCATTTATAAGTGGGTGTTAGCCATAAAGTACAAGATATCCATGTTATGCTCCATAGACCCAAAGATGTTAAGCAAGAAGCAAGAACCAAGTGAGGATGCTTGAATCTTACTTAGAAGGGGGGATAAAGTAGTTGCAGGAGGCAGATTGATGGAGGGAACTGGATGGAAGGGAGGATGTGGAGGGGAATAGGGGGATCAGGATCAAGTATGGGGAGAGACAGGGGAGATGGACAGATGGCCATGAGAATGACTGGAAAGCTGCAGTTAGTCAGGGTAGGGCATGGGGGGTGTATCTCAAGGATGTGACAGAGGCCTGAGATAGGGGAGGCTCTCAAGAATCAAAGGAGATGACCTTAGCTGAGACTCACAGCAGTGGGGATATGGATCCTGAAGAGGCCACCTCCTGTAGCCAGGCAGGAACCACAGTGGAGTGATAGGGACACCAACCCATAAAACTTTAGATCCAAAATTTACCCTGCCAATAAGAAATGTGGGGATGGAGGATGGAGCAGAGACTGAGGGAATGGCTAGCCAATAAGCATTCCAAATAGAGACCCATCTCATGGGCAAGCACCAATCCCTGACACTATTAATGACTCCTGTTATGCTTGCACACAGGAGTCTCGCATGGCTGTCCTCGGAGAGGCTCCATCCAGCAGTTGACTCAGACAGATGCAGAGACCCATAACCAAACATTGGATGGAACTTGGAGACTTTTATGGAAGAGTTTTGGGAAGGAGTGAGGGCCCTGAAGGGTATTGGATCTCCACAGGAAGAGCAGCAGAATCAACTAACCTGGACCCTTGACAGGTCTCAGAAACTGAACCACCAACCAAAGTGCATGTATGAGCTGAACCAAATCCCCCTTCCCCTGGCCACACGTATGTAGCAGATGTGGAGCCTGGCCTTCATGAGGGTCCTGAGCCAATCAACCAGGGATTCTCCCTAAAGCTGTTGCTTTTCTGTGAATCTGTTCCCCTAACTCAGCTGCTTTGTCTGGCCTCGGTGGGAGAAGAGGAGCCTAGCCCTGCAGAAACATGAAGTGCCAGGACAGGGGCTCTACTCTCTCAGGTTAGAAGGGGAGGGGGATGGGAGGAGGGACTGTGGGAGGGGAGGGCTGGGAGGGGAGACAGTGATCAGGTTGTAAAGTGAATTTAATATGGGAGGGTTTAGAGGAAGGAAAAGGAAGAGAATATGATATAACTATGTTATGATCTCAAAAAATGAAAAAGTAATAAAAAAATGTTGAATCTGGAAAAAGTAATTCTCATGTCCTGTGTTTACAGACTGTTTTTATATTCTTTCTTGTTTACAGCAGAGAGTGAAATGCTACATGGATAATTCAAATAAGGCTTTCAATAGCCAAGTAATTCATACAATTCCAACTCTTAACAGTTTTCAAAATTATAACTGTAGCCCATAGCACTTATGACATCCTTGGGTTAGGAATTTGGTATTTTACGTGGATGTATTTTGTGGCTGTATGGCTGGTCTGTTCAACCCATTTATAAGACTTAAGAAGAGTTAATATTTGCTGATGGATCAAGTAATGTGCAGAGGCATACCTTATGGGCATAGATGGAACCAGACATTACAACTATGAAATATTACCCGTGGAAACTGCATTAGAGTTGTAGTCATGGAATTCCGAACGATGAACTGTGTGGCTGGTGTTATTAATTCCTATGCTGTTGTCTTAGTTAATTTACTTAGCTAAGCATTCAGCACAGAGACAGTAGAAGCCCTCTCGACTCATGTGAAAAACTTTTCCGTGTTTAATAGATATATTCTGATGCTGATATAACTATAGAAACACAAACTTTCTAAATCATAATTGCAGGAAAGTCATAAAATTCTACTTCATCCTTGATCATTTACAGCCACTCAACTCTCAACTCCAAGCCTTGATCATTTCAATACTGGTTTCAAATAAGCTACAGTATGTACTGGTGAGTACTGAAGTATTGACAATGGCCCTATGAAAAACAGGAGTCATATTGTGATCTCGAACAGGGACACAAACTTTTAGACTGTTTTCTTAATTGTGGTGATGAGGTAGACTTGATTTTCCTTGAAAAGTGGGGCTGTAGAGATGGGGCTTTCAGTGTTTAAGAGCACTTGCGGTTCTTACAGAGGAGCTGGGATCGCCCTCCAGCACCCACATACTGGCATAAAGCCCTCTATGATGCCAGTTCCAGGGGATCCTACATCTTCTTCTGGCCTCTGAAGGCAGGAGGCATAAGAATGGCACACAAACTTTCACATAGGTAAATTGCCCATATACCTAACAAAATCTTCTTAAAAATTAAAAAATCTTGATTTGCATTTCCCTGATGATTAAGGATGTTGTTCTTTTAGGTGCTTCTCAGTCATTTGGTATTCCTCAGTTGAAAATTCTTTGTTTAGCTCTGTACCCCATTTTTAATAGGGTTATTTGGTTTTCTGGAGTCTAACTTCTTGAGTTCTTTGTATATATTGGATATTAGCCCCCTATCGGATTTAGGATTGGTAAATATCTTTTCCCAATCTGTTGGTTGCCTTTTGGTCTTATTGACAGTGTCCTTTGCCTTA
>NC_034602.1:79811870-79816982 GCF_900095145.1 Mus pahari
TGGGAAGAGAGGCCCCTTGGTCTTGCAAACCTAATATGCCCCAGTACAGGGGAACAAAAGGGCCAAGAAGTGGGAGTAAGTGGGTAGGGGAGCAGGGCAGGGGGAGGGTATAGGGGACTTTGGGGATAACATTTGAAATGTAAATAAAGAAACTATCTAATTTAAAAAAAAGAAAAAGAAAAAGGGTATAACAGATAAAAAAATAAATACCTCAGGAATGTAAGAAAAGTAAAATAAAAAGAACGGATCAATTCGTATTCTTCTATATGCTAACTGCCAGTTGTACCTGCACCATTTTTTGAAAATGCTGCCTTTTTTCCACTGGATGGTTTTGGCTCCTTGGATGTGCTGCACATGGCTGATTCTTGCCTTTTGATACTCCAAAAATGATTATTGCACTCAATTTTAATTAAATGACCTGTTTTTAAATGTGCTTGTGAGCTTCCTCCCAGGAACTTGGGAGTTATAATTTTCTCTCCCAGTTACTGTCACATATTCATTGGTCCATATTCTCAATATGCTTTGTGTGTATTTCTAGTTTGTAGCTAGCATACTCATTCATCAAATATTTAATGAATGCCTACTATTAAGCAATAGACACTGTGTTGGTTACCCTATATATTTAGCACTAACTATATTGCACAAAGAATAATATCTTATGTTAGGAGTCTTATCTGAGTACCCTGGGTGACCTTTGTAATGTTCTTTTTCCTTGTTTATGTTTTACTGGTCTATTCATGATTATGTGCATGGGGATGAAAGGGTTTGTTTGGCATACACTTCTCCATTGTAATCCATCACTGAAGGGAATCAGGACTGGAACTCAAACAGGGCAGGGACTTGGAGGCAGGAACTAATTTAGATGCCATGGCACAGTGGCTCACTGGCTCACTCCCTCTGGCTTGCTCAGCTTTCTTTCTTATAGAACACTGGACGACCAGCCCAGGGATTTCCCCACCTACAATGAGTTGCACCCTTCCCCACCAATCACTGATTGAGAAAATGCTCTACAGGCTTGCCTACAGCCTGATCTTATGAAGGTTTTTGTGTTAACCAAAAACTCCCTCGTCTCCGATGCTAGCCTGTGTCAAATTGACATAAAACTAGCCAAGAAAATTTACTATTCACCTTTTCAACAAAATCAGTAGCTCTATACTTTTAGACACTGCTCATTTCTTTCAGAATCTCTTGAAATTGTTTATAAAACATCTTAGTTGGGAACTTCCCATATGCACATAATCATGAATCAACCAGTAAAACATAAATGAGGCAAAAAGAACCTTACAATGTTCATCCCCAAATTGCTTTGTTCTTGGTGTTTCATCACAGTGATAATAACACTGACTAAGAGAGGTTTCATAATCAGTAATAAGATGGAGGAACGCAGACAGATAGGAAGATGTATAATACAAACTAGAGAGATGGTGGAATAGTAGATGCTTTTAGCATTCTCTCTCTCTCTCTCCCTCTAGAGACTGACACACATGGCCTTACTGAAACTATTACAGCAGCCATCAGCACTTCAGTGGCATCTTCTATGCTAAAACCAATGGGAAAAACCAATTTTGCTCTTCTCTTAGTCTGTCTCTGTGCAGCATGAGCTTCTACTCTTGCAATGTTCCAGTCATTCCTCTGAAAATTATCTACAAGAGTCTTGCCAATGCTTTCCTTCTTTTTCATCACCATTGGAGACCCATTCCTAGACCACTTCCCTTCTTAACTCACCCCTCTCCCTAGCTGAGCTCATGTTTATTGATGGACTGGAAGAGCATCTTTGCATCACCTCCCTCCAGCTCTCTGGCTCTACATCTCAAAATTTCCCCTTAAGATGCATATCAATCCACCCGGTTATCTATTTTTTACGTAGTAGTATGTCCTTATATGCATGGAACTTGGTTGGTAGTTTCTGTTAAGATATTCAAAATTAACCTCATTGTCTTCTCGTGAACACATCAAAAGAATTTTTAATGAGTTAGGATGAATAGAGAGTTATAGGTGTTATATTCTAAGCAGCAGAGTAAGAGGTAAGATGACAGAGGCTGTGACAGTAAATTTTATAGACAGCATATAGTTTAGTTCATCTCCAACTCTTACTGAATGCAGAATGGAGTATCATAAAAACAAATGAGAGACAGAGAGGTAGGGGCAGAGATTCTTAACAGAGAAATATTCACTTGCTACATAGAGGCCAAGAGAGATTCAGACAACAACAAAATGGTTCTTAACGATTGGTTTCAGCCATGAGTAGAACAGTCATATTAAGGAAGACAGATCTCTTTGCTGAGGAGAGAGAGGTTTGGAAGCATGGGCTGAGCAGGTAGCTTCTTATTGTTCTCTTACATTGTGCTTATCAATGATCTCTTCGAGAGTGTGTCCCAATGCAAAACAGGCGGGGGCATGATGCCTCATTGCTCAGCCATGCAAAGCTTTCCTAGAGACTAGTGGGTGCAACCTCAGAAGGCCTGAACAGTGTTGTCATCGTTTGTTGTCCTATAGGGAAGCAGGCGAGAGAACCAGCCTGTGAAATTTTAGAGAGGAGGGCAAAAGAACATGCGTGTCATAGAATTGGGTTCCAGAAGTATGTGATTAAGATCCTGAGTTATATATGAATTTCTGTGGAAAGAAAATGAACATTTTCCTTGAGCCAAGGTTTCAGTGGAGATGATAATATTGTATGGATTAGTCATATTACTAAAAACAACTTCTTAGAGCCATGCTTCTAGAGCTCAGAGGTTTAATATAACCAAAATGTATTTCTTGCCCCTATCACAATCTAATATTAGTGTGTGACACTTCTATCTGCCACAGGCCTCCTGTTTCATTTCTTGGCCATTTTGTGGTTCTTTACTTGCCTGTAGAGAAGGCTCTTCTAGTCTTAACTGCTTGGAACTCAAACTCACATACCTCATATCCACTTACACTTCCCTAGCCAGAAGCAGCTACATCTTTCCAGTACAGTGTAAGTGGAAGTTGGGAAATAAAGAATGTATGTAAAATCCTTGTGAAGCACCAATGATTTCTATTGTGGCCTGTCAATATGGATAACAATGCATTCATCCCCTCAGAAGTTCCTAGCCGTGTCTACCTTATACTTGAACTTCAAGGTGCCATCTGCTAGTTGACTCTCCATAAGTTACAAATATGGCTCCTTATAGATTAGGAAATCTCTGAAGTTGTCTTGCTTGCCATACACATATACTTTATTTGTCATATAAAAGAGTTAAACTCATCCAGAAAAGAAAATGGGGATGCTTGCTTCAATCACTGGTCCACGGAAGTTCTGAAGTCTGCCCAGACAATTTCGTGAGGACTTCCTGTTTAGGATGAAGAACATTTCTTGATTTTTCTTTGCTACTCTTCAACAGGAAAGTTTTTCTTCCACAGCACTCTTCATAATTCCTTAGTTATGAAATTGTTCTTCTGTATGGGTCCTGTGGCCAAATCTTAAGTATGCATTATGAAATTGCTCTTTTCATAGGTATACAGCTCACTTCTTATTTATTAATTTTCACTTACTAAAGTTTCTTTTTTTATTACCAAACTGATGATTCAGTCAAATATTCAACCTACAGTCAAATAGAATCATTGTCTAACAGGGATTCTAATGAAGCCTGTAAGCTCCGTCAGGAGCCCCGGTGAAACACCTCACAACAGTTAACTGCACCAATATTTCTAAATTTAATATCCTACTTCCTTGAAGTTGTATAATTAATGACAGGATTGATTACATACCAATCGTACTGACCGTTAGACATCCTCCAAACACTGAATTGTCATGTTACCCATTTTCACACGAAAATGTATTATTGTATGAAGAGTGCTAGAGATGAATTTCCAAAACCAAATAAAAAAACTCCCAACTCCAAACCCTTAATCTCAGTGTATTACCACAGCATCAAGTGTCAATTGCTAACTTCACAGCCTAACAAGGGCTGGGCCACTCTCCTGAACAATTCTTCAAGTACTTAACTGTCTTCGACACCGAGGTCACTCCTGTCCTAAAGTTTTGCCTCACTGCCAACAAGAGAAGGGCGAGAGAATGTAAAAGTCAAGCATATAGACTAGCAGACAGGTGTGGCACTGTCTTCCTGGAACTCCTGCATTCGTGAAGCAGGAGTAGGATTACCTCAAGGTCCAGGTTACACTGGCTTACACAGTGAGGTCCAGACTAGTCAGGGCTACACGGTGAGAGCTAATCTCCCAAATCAATCAAACCAGACACAGAGGACGAGAGAGCAACACACATTTAAGGCCAGGGAGCCGAGGAGATGTGGGAGGAGAACACAGGATACCTATCTGGTGAGTCCTCCTGACTCTACCACAACATTTAACCTTTTATTTCCAGTGGGACAATAGCCCTTGTGTCAACCTCTTTAAACAGCTATGCTAACAATTATATTTTAATAATTTTCTGAGCACTTGTAAGTTGAGATAATTGCAATTTTTGTAGGGATGCCTTCTGTGACCTCTCATGCAAAGAAGGGCGGGGCTAGGGGTCACCTCTCTCTAATGTTGTGTTGTCGTGACAACAAAAAAGAAAAGACGACTCATTTAGCACTGTTCTCTTGCACTGAGGAGTCATTTCATTTTATTAAACAACGAGTATGATTAAAAACTATTAGCTACAAGTGTGTCCTCAGAAGACAGCTTCCCCATGCCGTCTGTCTGTAGAAATCAACTGGGGTAGTGGTTGAAAACGTATCTGCCTTTCATAATGCATTTTTTTTGCAGTACTTATATGCAATCCAGGAAATGTATAAATTCTCACTGTCAATTATGTCGCTGACACATGGGGTCAAGACTAAAACGTAATGACAAGAAACCATGAAAAATGAGTCTGTTGAGCAGATGTAGCCTATATTCTACTCATGTTCTCAATCAGGTTAAGCTTTCACTGTTTTTCTTTAAACTCTTACCATTTCCTAAGCAGGGCCAAAGTTTGCCTCCCAGAATTGGCCAAGGATTATGGGAGTGTAGTTGTGGGACTGATAGAACTTTAAATCAGAATTTGGAAAGTTTTGAATCAGAATTTGTGAAAATAGCCGGGCGTGGTGGCGCATGCCTTTATTCCCAGCACTCGGGAGGCAGAGGCAGGCAGATTTCTGAGTTCGA
>NC_034602.1:79817062-79829914 GCF_900095145.1 Mus pahari
TAAAAATAGAGCTATTTTCTCCATAGCCACTCAATTTTAGCAATTGAAGACATTTGCAGTTAACTCCAATAAGATTCTTCTCCTTATCCCTAAAAACTTTTGTGATGTTCAATAGACTGGAGAAACTCTTAAGGTACAGCAAGTTGAACACGGAGAATTTTCCTGACATGTGTGTCTTTTGATTGGTGCAGTCAGATCTGCAAAGCCGCTGGGCTTCCACAGATTCCTTTTATTTTTTCACACGCCTGGGGTGTGTATGTGTCTCACTCGGGTGCTTCAGCCTATCCGCCGTATGTTATCTCCTCCTCCTCCTCCTCCTCCTCCTCCTCCTTCCAGCAACGGTCAAGTGACTCTGGGAACTTCCTGAAGTCTACATCCTCTTTGCAGAGAAAAACCTGCTCTTCCTGCCCATGGAATAAAAGGCCATCAACACAATGATGGGGACAGAGGTTCAAGAGCATAATTGGATTTTTGCAGTTTTGGGAAAAAAATAAGCCTAGTTCTATATTTGTGACCAGGGAGCTAGAGTTCTTTGCTGTCCCGTGTCATTCAAATGAAGAATAAGGCATCATATTTATACCCTAAATGACATAAAAGAAAACAAAAACAAGTTAGTTTCCCATGTGCAGCCTTCACAGTGAAGGCCATTGTCCCCTGGGAACCCCAACTGACACACACCCACAGTGCTGGATCAACTGGCTAGGCCTCGCTTTACAGGCATGAAGTCACAGTTCTGACAGTCCCATCCCTTGGGTGATTTTCCTCTTTGGTTACACTGAGCTATTTCCTGATGTACCTGATGTACCTGAATTCAAACCTACCAGAAGGAAGGAGCCTCCTTGCTAATAAGCCAGTTGCATCCTCAGAAGAAAGACTCTGTCCAGAAAGTCGAGGGAGCTCTCGGAAACAGATCAGGAGCCACTGACAGAATTCCAAGCAGCGGGAGGTGCCTTTGGTTTATTGGATGTAAAACAAGTTTTAACTCATGCGAAGCAGCCTCTAAAGAGTTGAGCCACTGAGTTATAAAGGCGGAGTTTATGAGAAGTCCGCATGTGCTTGCTGGACTTCTTCGGAGAGAAATGCACATTACCCCAGGAACACACCAAAGCAAAACAGAGTAAAGGTTTAAGGAAATAAACCCTTGCTGTGTGCCCGCCCTGGTTACATTTATTACTGAAACCAAACAAACTAAGCCTATCCCCAGCTGGAAACAAGCACTCAATCCCCCTGGCACTGACCACATCACAGTGACTTTCCTTAGGATGACAAGCACTAAGCTTTGGGAAGAAGTTATTCCAAAGTCCATTTTTATTGGTCTGTTCTCTGACAAACCCTTCTCCCCTTCCTCCCCTGAATCCTGCAGTAGGGAACAAGGACAAGCAGAGACATCATTATTGCCTGGGTCCTACAGGAGCAGGTAGGCGCAGAAGGCTCAGACTCCTTGCCGTGTGCATTACAAGAAGAGAGTCCAGAAGGAGCCCCCCAATTAGGGTTTCTGAAAAATCTCATCAACACAAACTTAGGCCAGGGAGCTGACCAGATGGCTCAGTGGGTAAAGATGCTTGTTACCAAGTCTGACACAGTGGCTAGCTTCCATCCTAGGAACCCATGTGGTTAAGGAGAACTAACTCCCGCAAGTTGTAATGTATTCACACATGCACTGTGAAACATATCACATCATATCTATCTATCTATCACACACACACACACACACACACACACACACACACACACACACACACACACAAAGAGGAGGGGGGTATTTAAAACATAGGCTCAAACATCTTCACTTATCTACCACAGCCAAGCACTGAGCCATGAACTAAGAAAGATGAGCCCATTACTCTGCTGTGTATGGCCGTCACAACCAACTGGTTTGCCTTCCATTCTCATCTGTCTGAAGCATTGTTATTGCTGTTATTAGTTTGTCTCCCCAACCTTGACCTTGAAGGATGCTCCCACACTGAAGATGCTGGCAAATGGCAGTGACAGATGCATAAGAGGAACTCCATACATGAGTGGTTCAAGGAGAGGTCAAGAGAGTAGACCTTCCCAGTTGCGATTAATACAGGCATCGATAGGACTCTTTCAGCAAAGAGATCCCCTTGAAGACCAGCAGTAGAAAGTCTTAGAGGAGGATAGGGCAAAGGACTGGAAGGAAGTGTGATCTCCATGCAGTGCTTGGCACCTCGGTTTGGTGTCTGGTGACTGAGAACTTCAGCTCCATGAGGAAGGGTTCTACAGCCAGAGAAAGATGTCCTACCTGCTGTGTGCATATGTCAAAGCCTCCCATTTCTTATGGATGCCTTTGTTATAATTTTTTTAAAAGAAAATTTTGGAGAAGTGCCGGGGAGAAGGCTCACTTGATAAAGTGTTTGCTACCATAAAGATGGAAGCTGTGGGTTTCATTCCAATAACCCATGTGAGAAGTAAGACACAGCAGCGTGCTTGTAAGTCCAGCACTTAGGAGGCAGATTCGAACAGCTCCCTGGAACTCAGTGGTCAGCCATCCCAGCCTAAATCAGTAAGTGTCAGGTTCCAGTGAGAGCTCCTGTCTCAGAAAACAAGATAGGTGGTTTCTGAGGACAAACACATGAGGCTGACCTCTGGCTTCCACAAAAACATGGGCTCATGTACACCTTCAAATGCACGAACTGGCACACAAATTCACACATCCACACTCTTACACATACAAGAAATCTGCGATGAAAACAAGCTTCTCCATTATAAGTATTCATTTTAAAAATACTTCAATAAACATCTTTCCACGTGTCAGTGAGGAAAGGCAATGGTCTCTATGAAAGAACAGCCTGTGAATTGTATTTGGGATTCTTCGAAGCCAGCTGCATTTTTATTTCTGGTGTGAAACAATTAACGTGTTTATTTGTGTCTGAGGATCGTACACTGTCTGGAGCTCCTGAACAAAGGAAAGTTAAGAAGCCAGCAGACTTGCAGATTTCTCTTGAGGAGCCAGGCTGCTACCTCCCTGGTTCTGACATCTAAGATGTTTGCGAAGCCAACGTTCATAATTGGCACCACAACCACCCACTCGGATCTGTGCAGTTCAGACCTAGAGAGCCCACACTCTAGCACACTGCCATCTTTTGACCAGGAGAAGCATAGCAGGCAGAGGAACAGGAAAGCATGGGAAATCTTTTCTGTTTCTAGCAGTAACCTATTAAACCAAAGCATCGGCGCATCCGCATCCACACCGAGGCTATACCATGGGCTCCACTGTCTAAAGCTCCCTGAACTCAACAGAAGGAAGCGGAGCTCTATGGACATCACAAGAGTAACTCAGTCTTTCTGACCAGGCTGGAGCCTCCGTTCTTAAATCGGCCCATGTGTCCACACTGCTAGAAGCGCTTTCATGCAGAAGGGGACATATGAGCGAGCGGCTAAGGGGAATAGACAAAAGAGGAAGACGATACAATGAAATTAAATAGACAATCCCATATCAAATAACTTAAACGTCTGTGACTCTCAGCACTTCTAGCTATTTTTCACAACCTTTAATGCTTACCTTCTAGATTTTATGTTAATAAAAACTGAGGCTATTTGGGGGGGGGGGTCGAAACAGGGTTTCTCTGTGTAGCCCTGGCTGTCCTGGAACTCACCCTGCAGACTAGGCTGGCCTCGAACTCAGAAATCTGCCTGCCTCTGCCTCCCGAGTGCTGGGATTAAAGGCGTGCGCTACCACACCCGGCTCATAACTGAGGCTATTTTAAATGCTCCCGACTTTGTTAGTATCTAGGACTCTTTCTTGAAACAGAGGATTCTGATCTCTGGTGAATGAGAGAGCTTTTGTTTGATGTAACTCCTTAGCTTTTGAGAGTGTAACACAATAATAATATGTCTCCCTTTTCTTTACTCACTGCAAATCTTCCTGTATACCGTCCTTGCTCTCTTTCAATTTTAGGGCCTATTTCTGCATTAATTGATGTATGCATATATGTAATATATGCAAATTTCATGTTACTTGCATGTATATTTTGTTTGATTCCCACAAGCATAGCCAGTATAATTATCCCTGTGACAGAGATGATGTTGATGATGATGTTACTTACAGAGGTAAACTCCAATTCTTACTGAAACATAGCTTTAGAACACATGACCTCATGTGATTACATGGGGCCTCTTTTTACTTGAATTGTTAATCAAAATTACATAAGAGATAACCTTTACTCAGAATAGAATTATTTCTTCTCTAAACACCAGCATATATAAATCACTCTGATGTGGATAATTGTCATACTATTGTAACTTTAAGGCTGAATTCAAGTTTCTATTTGTATAAATAGTATTTGTCTGGTATTTTCTTTTCCTTTTTTGTTTTCTGTTTGTTTTGCTTTGTTTTTACTAGACAGTTGATTGTTTCAAGATGAATACTAAGTTCTGTGGCTGGAACTAAGTAATGCAATGCATTCTATGCAGACTATTGCATGCCTCTTGCTTCTTGGTTTTTAGTTGTAAGGACTGCATTCTTCTTCTGTGTCTTAGACAACACCTCAACCCTCAGCAGGGCAGATAGCTCCTATTGCTTAACAAGAACAGTGAAAACCACCCTTAAGAAAGCAAACCTTTGTTAAAAGGCATCTAACTATTACTAAAACGTTATATCACTTAGCAACCACAAAAGAACATGCTCTTTTATAGGCAAAGGAAAACATTTTCGGGATGCTACTGTTATAAATGTATTTTAGATAAAAAGACAGTTGATGAGGAGTCGATGAGGGCCTTGAGTTTTCTTTAACTATTGAATCAACTCTAGTCTACCAAGGTTAAAACTGGAAAGAGCGAAGTCCTCTCTCTTGATTGGCCAACTAACATTAAAAACTAGAAATATCTCAAAGTTTCATGTTTGTTTTACAGAGGCCTTTGAATGTTTTGTGTTTAAGGAACATTACTTCAGTTCTGAGTTTTACACCTTTGTCCTTTGGGGAGGGCAGTGTTTCCTTCACGTGAACGGTCAGGTGGCAGATGACTAATCGCTCACTGTCCTTTGAGGTGTGGGAAGCACTTTCATACTCTTTATCTTGCTTGACCCTTCTCCTGCCCTGTGGAGTTGGCATGGATTGCAGTGTTATCTTCCCTTTGCATGTGAGAGAAATGAAACTCAAGGACCTTCTTTGGCTCGCCTAAGCCAGACAACTGGTAAACAGTCAAATCAAACGGTGAACTTCACCAGACAACAAAACCAGCAACTCAGAACGCTGAACAATAAAAAGAGGATGACTTGCAACCAGCAGAGTCACTACTACTTCGGTATTTAAAAAAAAAAAAAATACAGACAAACAAACTTGATTTGAGTTAAATAAATGTAAAATTACAAGCTAAAATGGGTAGTTCCATGGATTGGATTGTGTGTATAAATACATACATAAATACATAAGTAAATATCATATACTTGGGTCAGCAAGATGGTACCGTGCATAACTGTACCTGAAGCCAAGTCTGATAACCTGAGTGTTATCACAGAGACCTTCATGGTAAGAGAGAACTAGCCCCTCCAGGTTCCTCTCTGCCCTCTACGTCCATGTTCACTCCCATGAGCTTACAAACATATGCACATGATAAACAAATATTTAGAGACTGCCCCACCTGGGGATCCATCCCATATATAGACACCAAACCCAGACACTATTGAGGATGACAAGAAGTGCTTGCTGACAGGAGTCTTATATAGCTGTCTCTGGAGAGGCTCTGCCAGAGCCTGACAAATACAGAGGGGGAATGCTCGCAGCTAAGCATTGGACTGAGCATGAGGACCCCAATGAAGGAGCTAGGAAATGGACTGAAGGAGTTGAAGGGGTTTGCAACCCCATAGGAAGAACAACAATATCAACCAACCAGCCCCCCTCCCCAGAGTTCCCAGGGACTAAACCACCAACAAAAGATTACACATGGAAGGACCCATGGCTCCAGCTGCATATGTAGCAGAGGATGGCCTTATTTGGCCTCAATGTTAGGAGAGGACCTTGGTCCTGTGAAGGCTTGTGTAGGGGAATGCCAGGGTGGTGAGGTGGGAGTGGGTGGGTGGATGCATAGAAGCAAGGGGATGAGATAGGGGATTTATTGGGAGGGGCGACTGGGAAAGGGGATGATTTTTCCTTCTGTCCTTCCACCCTGGAATTCAGAGATTAAATCCTGGTATCCAACTTTGCATAGCAAGTGCCTTTATCCACTGAATCACTCCACTGCCCCTCAGCTGCTTTGGGATCAAGAGATACTAATCTGATATTATTGTTCATTTTTCAGTATTAGGTTTTAAAAGTTGTTTGTTACATAAAGTAGCATATAAACTACTATATTTGATGATATTCTAAATATGACATGAACAACGTTAGATTCAAAATGTATTATTAAAAGCGTGTTCTCAAATTATGGTATCTTAGGAGCCTACCCTGGATCTGTCCTTATAGAGTGGAGAAGGTAATGGTGTACTTTTAACTAACTTGTGAAAAGGGCCTAAGCTAATAGTATATACAGGGTTTTGATCCTACCACATGGTAAATATGAGATGAATCTGACCCTAATGTACATAAGGGATTTTGTTCATAGAACGTGGTAAATATGAGACCAATATGATCAGTAATCTTTCTCTGGCATGTGCTATATCAGTGTTTAGTCGGATTATTGTCTTGGCAACAAAGATGTTTTACATAAAATTTAATACGTAAGAAAGAAAATCTTTCCTAGAACTACATCTGCTTTATCCAAATTATTTATACTAGGAAACAATTGGAAAGCCCCTGTGTTCAGCGTGAGTGTGTTGAGATATAGGCTGAAATATTTAATTAATAAAAAAGACAGATGAACCAAAGGAATATTCAGTGGTAACAGGGCCATTGATTGAGCAGTGTGATTGTGTTTTATGGCTCTCAGTCCTCACTCCACCGCCGCTTGTTAGATCGGTACTCATGACTATTGTACGGGATCCGCAAGCACAAGCTCCACCTTGAAATGAACTCTTGGCTGTACAGAGCTTATTGCTTCCAGAAAAGGAATGCTGGAATTCCAGCTAAAGAGGAGGCAGGTGGCTGGAAGCTTTGATGAGGCTAAGGAGCAAGCACTATAGGTATCAGGAACTGGAAGAGGTGGGAGAAGAGAGGATTACAGACAGAGAGAGGAATCCCATGTTGAAACACTGTGGGTGGCAGAGTGTTGAATGATGCTGAAGTCACATGGTGTGGATGAGCATGGAGTGAATGACGGAGGAGAAAGGAAAAGGGTTGCAGAGAGAGCACGCTGAGTAGAAAACACTGGAGAACTCAGAGAAACTGACTGCTCAGAAGGGAAACCTGCATCTGAACCATACTCTCTCAGCACACAATGGGGTTGAAATGGGAACATAAAAGCAACTACTGGCTTCCTTGAGGATTCTATTTATGAGTCAAGTCACTGTTTTGAATTAAAGTAGACATTTATAAGGCATCATCCACACTGAAATCAAGAAGCGGAAAGAGCCATTGGTGGAAAGTGCCACTTTGTGACTTTGGGGGCCCAATTCAAATCTGGGGTCTTTTCCTTCCTTCATACATATGTATGTACACATATATTTTTTTTTAGAGAGTTCTTGGAAGCAGACCCTAAGGAATAACTTAGTAAGGTGAAGTTCTGGGTTTCTCTTGCCTTTCTTTAAGATTAGAATAACAGAAAGAGAAATAAGTAGGGACATGTTCATTCATTCAGTCATTCATTCAGTTTTTGAGCTCTGGCTATCCTGGAATTTACTATGTATTCCACAAAAACCTTGAACTCATGGAGATCTGCCTGCTTCTGCCTCTGCCTCTGCCTCTGCTGAGATTGTGCTGCACCATGTCTGGCTAAACAGAGAGATTTAAAGCCAGCTTATGCACTTGCTAGGTTAGAAATATCCAAATGTGGTAGTCAGTCAGGAAGTAAATGAATTCTTATGGTAAAAACACCAATGAAGACTCATGTAAGATCTGTCATTTATAGACAGTGTGCAGTCTTAAGGGTAGGTTAAATATATGCAGCAAGAGAGACAGACAGATACAGATAAAGATAGGCAGAGACAGAGAAAAAACACACACACACACACAGAGAGAGAGAGAGAGAGAGACAGAGAGACAGAGACAGAGACAGAGACAGAAAGAATGAAGAAAGAGAGGGGGAGAGGGAGAAGGAGAGGGAGGAAGGAAGGAAGGATTGATTTTGCGAGCTCGGGCTTAGCAGTTTTAGAGCAGACCTTTCTTTTCAGGAGCCAGAGCCTGGGCCTTGTGCTTTCAGACCATCAGCCAAAGGCGAGAGTTATCATTAATCCCACTGGTGAGTCTATAGGACTATCAAGCATTGACTAGAAAACCTGACTTTTTCTGGTTATGCTATGGTTACACAAACTTTTGTTAATACTTTGTGAAGCGGTCCCCCACTTTATATAGTAGCCGGGACACTTGGAACCTTGTCAGCTGAGATGGAGTGCTGCACCTGTTCCTACCGGTGCTCCAGTCTCTATGGGAATTTCTGCTTCAATCAGTTCCTTCACTTTCTTACAAAACCTCCATCACTCTAGGGGACCTCCATCACTCTAGGGGACCAGGCAGCACCCCTTCTGCCTGGTGCTTTTCCCTTCCCTGTTCCACTTAATGTCACAAGCCAGGGTAATCATAATGTAAGAGGACTGGAATGTTATGGTGATGCAATAGCCACTGAGAGCTAACAACAGCTAGCACTCTCCAAAAACCCTCCAACTGCTCTAGATACAGCAACGAGTTTGATCTTCATGACAATCTGTGAGGTAGTTTCATCTGTTATTTTTCCCCATTATATAATCAATAAACTTAGGCTCAAAGAGATTCAATAACTTACAAAGTCTTCTTGTAGCCCTTAGGCTACACACCATTAATTAGACTTCAGACACGCATGTTCCATCTTGTAAAAGCAAACTCCTATAAAGGAGAACAGATGGACCCATGAGCCAGCTCTTACTAAATCTTCCTGACTTTGTTGATGATTGACTTTTAAGGTCCTTGTGAGGACAGAGTGTGAAAATATGTCAGGTGTTAAAGACCTGGACCCTGCTCAGCTCCACGTCTGGAACCTCTTCTGGGAACTCCCTTGTACTGAAACTTAAACTCATTACAGGACATTCCCAAACATTAAGGTGGCTTTATGGCTATAAGTCTTAAGGTGGAAAGCCAAGGATAAACACACATCCAGACATAATGGTTTTTATCTAGCAGTCTGCCTGGGAGACTGAGATGTTCTTGCTTCAGGAACAGTCTTCATTTTTGTTACAGGGGAGCTATGTCCATATCTGGATGTAACAGTGAACCGTCTCCAGAGATGCCAATCATATTTAATTATTAAATCTCTCAACAAGACACTTGCTAATAGCACTGTGATGATGTAAACATATAAGTGGTATAAATCTTTATGTTTCAATCACACAAAAAAATGTTGTATATTCCTGGGCATCATATTGTCTTAGATTTCTGCCATCAAGTTCTATTGGCAAGCTCTTTTGGGTGTTAGGTTAAATGGAATAAAAGCTATTTGTAACGAGCTTCAGAATGCTCAGGTTATTCTCATACTGAAAAGAAAGTATTTTGCCTTCGTGGATACTATTCAAAATATATTAAAACGATAAAGAAGCCATGCCTCTCCATATTTTCTTCAGCTTTACAATCCATGCTCAGTGACTGTAGCATTGAAATACTCTAAAGATCGAGTAACATGGTGAATAATATAGACCCTGTTTGCCAACACCCTATAGTTGGAGAGTGAAACAAATAATCAGATCTCATGAGTATTGTGGTGAGTTAGCCATAAACATGAGTTGCTATGGACGTGTGTGGAAAGCAGAGGCCTTATTTGAAGTAGTTATCAAAAGGGGAAAATCTTTTTTCCCTTTATCCCTCATGAGTATGACATTTCTCCTAAGGAATGTTTGCTCTCTAGAAAACACACTGTTAAGAGCTATTCCACCTCTCTATACCCTTGCCAGGCAATCTGCTCTCCAAAAGCCATAACTATTGACTGGGACTGAGAAGGACACAGAAGTGTGAGAAGCAGAGACTAATGGGATGGAAAAGGGAGGCCAAGAAGCTGTGGCCTCTCGGTAGAAAAGCAATCATGGCCACCAATTAGTGGGTGATGCATCCTCTCAGGTCACAGGAGGGGTCAGGAACAGAGGTCAACACCCAAGGACCCCTGGCTGCTGAAGAATAATAATCAGAACATTTGTCTACCTCGTGGGGAAGAAGAAAGAGGGAAAACCAAATAGACCATTTATTAGCCAATGGGACTCCAAAGAGAACACATAGAAAAAAAAGTAAGACTGATTTTGAGAGAAAAGGTTTTAATCATTAATTTAATCAATAAACACTTACTGAACATCTACTGTATCTTCAACCTTATGCCCATCATGAGAATAGGAAACAGAGTCAGTTGAGCAGTTACTCTAAAATACTTCCCAGAAAGACAAGATAGTTAACATTCAAATAAGAATATTAGCAAATAATGTAGGTCCCAAGGCTAACAAAGGTGCTGGGCCTGGGATTTTTCTGTTAAAAATGACTTGAAACAGAAGAAAAGAACTAAAAGAAAATGTGGCAGGTGTTCCCAGATGTTAGCATGGTTAGTTCTAGCCATGACTCGTGAGCGGTTATTATATTGTTGTCTGTATTTTTCTGTATGCACTTATGTTGCAATAGAATGTATGTGAAAATAACCCATGCACTTCTTAAGTGTGATAAGGCAATTCTCTCTCATTGCCAGGTTTTTTTTAAAGGATTCTTTCTGCTTTAGAAATAGATATATTTAGAGAATGACCACTGAGTTCTTACAAAAAGATGCCAACTCTAAAAATATTCAACCTTGAGGGCACACCCTTCCAGAAGGAAGACTTCTGTAAAAGTACTTCACTCCTAAGGTTGACAAAGAAGCTTAGAAAGGAATAAGGTGTGCTGCTTGGCTATTCACAGAAGTCAGTTTTATGATTTGTAAATATAGAAAAAAATACTCAAACTCATTCATAAACTCAAGGAAGCAATGCCTTTCCGTGACTATTCTGTCCGTGAGATCATATCTCCACATATCTGCTATATATGAGACAAGTTATAAAATTTATATCTCAAGGAAGGTGAAAGAGGATATGAGATGGTAGAGGCCAAACTTGAGAGCTCTGGGAGCATTGGTGTGTAGGAACCATGGAGAGCCAGGTTTGTCCTTTGCATGAGAAAGAGAATGCATTCTTTCACGGACCTTTGGATGGTTCCATGGTTTCACTGTTCCTTCTGACTGTACTGGAAACAAGTTTAACTGCAGATATAATAGTTAATGACAGACAATGGAAAGAGAAGTGGGTGTGTCACCGTACTTAACTCTAATGACAAGAGTGCCGGCTGCTATTTATAGCGTGCATTAAACTTTCATCTCTTCAAATTGCTATTTTCATGTAGCAAACTTAAATCTCTCAGGCAACAGGACAAGCAGCATGACATTAGCACTGTGATTTCTGGCATTAGTCAAATACTAATGACTAAGAGAAGCACCCTCACCCAGAAAGCGCCACTGCTTCCCCAGTGAGAGTGTGAAACAGACATTCCTCAAACATCTCACAGCTGTGGCCACACGAAGAGGGCCAGAGGGTGATTTTATTCTGTGTGAGCCTTCCAGTGAGGCAAAACTGAGGCAGTATGAGCTAAAGCTTTCTTTAAGGGAGTTTTAGTTAAAAGAGAGTGTCAGAAGAGCGGTTCTCTGTGTCTAGAACACCATGCCATTGGTTTAGGACCCTGGCTGAGTCTGAAGGCAGGACTCCCACCTGTCGCTTAGAACCTCCAGATTCTAACCTACCTGATGACTGAGAAAACTGATGTCACATTTAACCATGTCTAGGTTCTTTAGATATGCCCAGGCCTGCAAAGGAGTCAGACTTCTAAGAGTGGAGAGAATGGATGAGTGGAGCCTGAAGCCATAGCGCTTGGCTGTGAAGTGCAGAGGTCTACCCTGCGGATGAAGATCCATGTTGGTCAGGTGGTCACTCACTTGGCCTACTCTTCCATTATAAATATTGATATTGGCCTCCTTTCTTTTATTAGACGTAAGTTCTTTGGTGATTAAAGCCTGTATCCCCAGTCTGCAGCATTTCTTCTAGACCCTGCCTATATTATACACCTTCATACTAGATTCATATTTATGACATCTGTGATATTCATTGATATTCGCAAGAATATCAATCTTGTGAGGACAATGTGGAGGATTTGACCCTAATGATGCTCTTTCCTTGATTGCATCCATTTTATAAACCAATAGGAGGAATGTTGTGGATAGCCCTGGGGCTAATTATATTTGATGTTTTCATTGCAGGGACAAAATTGGGTCGGAGAGATTTACTGAAACAAAGGAAGACAGTAGAATGGAAACCAAGGAATTGAACAAGAGACTTGAGACTATCATAGTCTGCGTATTCATTCAGGCAAGACCCTGGGCAGCCATTCCTTCTGTTCAGTAAGGGCCTAGTTTTATGTCTAAAGCTGGGAAATATTTTAAAAATGTACTAAAACAGTGTCATATGAGATCTGTGGAGTTTAGATATTTAATAGTTCAAACATATCTCATATATACATTTTTTTTCTTGGTGCTCAATTACAATACATTTTATTTGTGACTAAGATTCATGATGTTGAGGGTAAGGTTTTTAAATTATAGTTATAAATGATTTATAAATACAAATACTGAGTTTCTTTTCCATTAACAATGAGAATATTTGTAGCTGGAGAGATGGATCCGTGGTTAATAGCACCTGCTGCTCTTTATTTATTTATTTATTTATTTATTTATTTATTTATTTTTGGTTTTTCGAAACAGGGTTTCTCTGTGTATCCC
>NC_034602.1:79831304-79855413 GCF_900095145.1 Mus pahari
AAAAAAAAAAAAAAAAAAAAAAAAAACCCTGTGGCCAAGAGGACAAAGCATTCCTCTTCTGTTGTCTCAGTACCCTCTTCTTGTCTTCTGAGGCCCTAGCACTGAGTTGGTTGAGAGAGAGAGAGCGCGTAAATTCTAACAATGCAACAGGTGATGAGCTACACAGACAATTCTGTATGAAAGATCCGAGGTGCTTCTGGAATGAGAAACATGGATACAAAGAGTCAGAAGCCGAGACGGCATACATATACAAACCCATATGTCCTTAAAGACGGTACAAATGAGTGTTAAACAAATTACCTGCTTTACAGACTTGTTCTTTTTAAACCTCAGGGCCCACCCACGATATATCCAAGTCTTCCTGATATTTCCATCCTCCCGCCTTAGCCTATAGGCTGCCAGCTTAAGGCATGAGTGACCATCCCACTGGATCTACTTTAAAAATGACATGCCAAGCCACTATTGGAAAGAAGTTCTTGGACTATATCACAGCAGTGTCCAATCTCAGCTCCCATTTTTGATCATTCTCCCACTAGGGTTTTTTGTTTGTTTGTTGTTTGTTTGTTCTTAAGGAAATTGGGAAATGGACTGGAGTATGGGATACAGGCTGTTGCTTAGAACAGTGTGAAGAAATCTTTTCTTGGGAATTCCCCGGGGTTTCTGAAAGACTAGAAATTAGGTGGCTGATTCACTCACTCATTAACAATAGGGAGAATGCTCTGAGATCCCAAGCCATCCTAAGTCCCGCAGAGCCTCCCTAATACCTGGTCTTGCAAAACGCCTCTGAAATTTCAGGGGTGTTTACTAGCATTTGTTCTCATCGGATGCTAATACACCTATGTCATAGGAATTTGTTTGTGCACCATGGACATTGGCAGAGTTTGTTTTGAATCACAACCAGCCTTATTTAAGTAACCCAGAACAGTCAACTCAGATGATGTAACCTGCTGACTTTTAATGTCTACCTTTTTAGTTTCAACTTTCAGACAAGCTAATCTACCATGGTGTCTAGGTTAAAACTGTACACAAGGATGGGTTCCTATAATGCACATTTGTGATCTCTGAAAAGTCTCTCTGGATTCTGATTAACCAAGGCAGGTGTGTCCTCAAGACTTTGTACATATGAACAAAAGGCCTTGACTCCTTTCTTTAGAGTGTTTTTTTTTAATCCCTTTGTAAACAAACACCCGGAGGATGTATTCCTGTCTCATTTTTCATATTTCATAATAACATTTCATAAATATAAAATTTGTCTGTGAAGTCATTCCATTCTCCCTACTTTCTTTAACATACTTCCCATTAGGTCTTAACAATTTGGGGGAACAGATTTTTCTGAATATTTCGTGAAAATTCTGTTTTCTCTCCACCCCCAATTCATGAACATTTCAAATACTCTGTACTGTTGTTCTGGG
This sequence comes from Mus pahari, assembly GCF_900095145.1. Taxonomy (NCBI): domain Eukaryota; kingdom Metazoa; phylum Chordata; class Mammalia; order Rodentia; family Muridae; genus Mus; species Mus pahari. The sequence continues at coordinate 79,832,717 of NC_034602.1, forward strand.
TTCTTGTGCTTCCTAAGCACATAGTCATTCCAGCTTAAACTCCAGGTCTCTGGGTGTTGACAAAGCTACACGATTTGTTTCCCATTCCAGGTTCCTCTGTACAAAGATGTCGGTGCTCTTTGTCTTCCCCTTCAGCCGACCTTGCCACTGTCACCGCAGAGGGCAGAGGCACAGAGAAAAGTCTCTCCTGATGGTCTTTTGGCAAGAGAAGGGTATCATTTGAGTTTCACTTTCTGCAGCTTAGTAATGCTAGCTAGTGACACCTAAAGGCTATCAGATTGAGGGAAAAAAGAGCTAAGCAAATGAAATTGAAAAACAATAACAAACCCTTGATATTTAAATTAACCAACTCTTAGGAATGGCCATAAGGTTTGCCTTCCCTCTTATTCATAAACTATTTCTTTGATGTCTTCTAGAGACAAGACACTTTGCAAATGATCATTAGTTTTATTAGTAGTTGGGGATATGCCCCATTATGAAGAAGGCCATCCAGTCCATTGTCTGTGGGGATGGCAGGTACACATGTTTATTCAGTGCACTGTGTATAGGTGGAGGCCAGAGGAAGATGTCACATGTGCTGCTCTATTACAGAGTCTCTCACTGAACCTGCAGCTGTGCTGGAGACTGGAAAGCTCCAGTGATTTCTGTCTCTTTGTCCACGGTGCTGGGGTTACAGATGAATGGGAAATACTTTACGTGTATGCCGGGGATTTGGAGTCTGGTTTCATGTTCACACCGTAGGTCATCTCATCCACTGAACCATCTTTCCAGCCCCATCAATACATCACTTTTTTTTTTAACTATAAATAATAGTTAACATTTATTTATTAACATGTGCTAGAAGCTTTAATTTCCAAAGCACTTTTGAGAAGTAGGTACCACCAGCTACATTGTTCAAATAAGGAAGAGAAAGCACACAGACATTTTGCAACTTGCCCATATTTGCATAGCTGGAGACATGAGGTCAGATCTGTGAGCTGTGATCTTATAACCCTTCTTTAAGAAGTCAAGGGCCAGGCCTAGGGAACAACTTGGTCAGATGCCCATAGCCTGTCTGATACTCACGTTTGATGGTTTCCAGAACCAACATGCTCTACAGAGTCAGCTGCCTTCTACACACGGATGTGAATTCTGTCTGTATGTGATCTCTACTACCTGCCGAAGCGTCTCCAGTCTTACAGCCATTCACCTGAAACCACCAGTACTTAGCCCTGTCCTGTGCACAGTGGTAGCTCTAAACAAAGGTGCTCTTTGTCGAGAGCATAAGGGTCCTACAATGTTTCAGGGTATATCCCCGCCACTTCTCATCCATCAGTTATGCATGGATTTCAAATGTCGCAGAGCTAGAGTCCTCTGAACTCTCCACAGCAGTATTTGAACTGGAAAGGAACAAAACAAGCTTTGCCTGTTTCTTTGACAGTACTGATGGTTCTTTGTAGGTTTTAGAGGTTTGTTTTGTTTTTTTTTTTTTTCCTGGAGTTCACAAGTTTACTAATCACTTTCCCTGCAGGGTGAATGGTGGGTATCTTCAGCTGAGGTTTTTCATAGGACAGACCTAAGTGAGTCTATGTGTCTTACAACATATCATTTGCCTGCGTATAACCGAGAGTTAGTGCCATTTCCCATGGCAAGAACAGTACACATCAACAACTGCCGATTGCAACTTCTGTTTGACTTCATATTACACATATAATACACAAAACCTAAAGTTTCACATAGGTTCCTAATGACAAGAGCAATCCAAACTTGCCCTGATCTACAGATTTATAAAGGGATTAAAGAAGTTACTAACGACATGAATCTATTTGGGAGTTAAAAATCTAATTGCATACTGAAGCAGGCAGAGAGAAACACAAATCAATGCCGCGATCTTGTAGTACCATATACATTCTTATTCACCAGGAAGAACAAACATTTGTTCAATGAGACAATGCTTGTGGTTCCTGGGAACATGGAATCATCATTATTCTGGTTAATTGCCTGACCTAAGGCCGTTGATCATTTCATCTCTTCTGGCTTCATTATCTTCACTTAAGAGATGGTATTCCAAAACAAAACAAACAAAAAACAAAACAAATAAAAAACAATAAAAACAAAAACAAAACAACAACAACAACAACAGCAACAAAAACCCATGTTTGTTAGGTGATGCCAGTAATCAAATTATAGCTAATTGATGAAATATATTCAAATATAAAGGAGATTACCTTCTTTCCAATTGCATCTTCTTTCAAAGATGGGCATAAATTTCTCAGTACAGGGAGATAAAACAGCTAATTTAGTAATAGAAGAGCTAATACTATTCCACCATAGGCACCTGTTAAATCTTCATCAAGCCTATTCATCAAGCATGGATGAGAAAGAAGAGCTGGCCACTTGGCCACTTTTCAGACATCAGCTATGTGGCTCAAAGGACAAAGTTTTGACATTTACCTTGGAATGCCAAAGTAGCTTCCTTTTCCTGGGTTGTTTAGAATCGAGATGTTGACTTTGAATTAGGTAATTATGACAACTGTGATTGCAAACTTAAAAAAAATTTTTTTAAGTATTCTGTTAAATTAAACACGTAAAAGAAAATGAGGGTAAAGAAAGCAAACCTTCTCTTGTCAGCAATAGCTGGAACATGTCATCTACCATAGCACACAGCCTTCTGAATTCACATCCATGCTATGGCTCTGGGGTTATCTATTGAAGACCAACTCGTTAGCTTTCCCAGTGACCCAAATTCATATGTTTGTCAACTAACTTCAGAAGTTAGGTGACAGAACAGATAAAGTAAGAAAGACATGAACTTAAGTTCACTTAAGTAGGGCAATAACCAAGTGAAAGGAAGGCTAGGTTCCTACAGCGTTTACTCTATCAGGAATCCTGTGTAATGAGAGTTTGGAGATCTGGGCAATTCTTGCCTATTCCACATTCTGACTCCAAACTAGACATACTGTTTGAAAGTCTAACCTGTAGATGTCATTGTTTTTGGATTAAAAATTGCCTTATTGAATATCTTATTCTCCTTTGTGACAACTGACAACAAATTAATTTTCTATGCTTTTTGAGCTTCACAGGAGAATGAAGGATTTATAAAGGATGCAGTGAAGGAGGGGATGAACTGTAGACAACACATTTGATTCCTATTTCCACATAATTTCTGTATAATTAAGCCTTAGCATTTTCCTCAAAGTTGATGCTGAAAGATAAAGGGAGGAAGGTCATTGTAAAAGCACGAGCTTTAACACCCTGCAATATGAAGAATGCTAATAAGTTTTGAGTGCTGTGTATGACACAGCACTAAACATATTCTATGTATCATTCAATTTTCAAAATAATTGTGTGGTGATTAACTATTTGTATAAATCTTAATGATTCCAGCTACCAGAGCTAGAGTTAGGTCCAATTCCTAATAATATGAATAATGAAAGACAGCTATTATTTCAGATAGCAAGGCCAGCAGAGTTGGGTGGTTCTAAAGCAAGGTGAGTCACCTGTCCAGTGATTACATCATGGTTCTTCTCGGCCTTCACCCTGCCCTCATGGCTCTACTGAAGGATGTCAGCTATGGTTACAGTACAACACCAACTTTTCTCAACACCAATGCCTGGAGCAAGGCCCAAACAACAGAAGAAGAACTATGACCAAGGATGTAAGTTAGATCTGGAATGTCCTCCAAAGATCTATATTTGCTAAAGACTTGGTCCTCACCTCAGCCTGTGACAATATTTAAGGAGGTGAATTCTACAGGAAGTAGGAGCTTTCAGGTCCCTGAGGATATGCCTGCAAAGTTTATAGGAGTCTGAGTCTCTTCCTCCTTCTCTTTTATTTATGAACAGAAAGTAATAGATTTTCTCTGCTGTCTGTTTCCATGTCTTAATTCAGGCTCAAAATCACAGGATACAACCAATGAAAGACTAAACCCTCCAAAGCTGACAGCTGAATTAACATTTTATTTTTTATAAATTGTGTGGCTCAAACATGTGTTACAGTAATAGAAAGCCAACATCACCTATTTTAAGAAAGGATTTGAAGAATTTTATTATTTGGATGTTGACTGTCTTCCATGTACAAATGGGAGGGGTTGTTGAGAACCTTTAAAGTCCGGGTCTAGTAGGTAGTTTTAAGCTATTGTGGGTGTGTTCTCAAAAGGAACTGCAAAAATGTGCTGTCATTTGCTTTCGCTTGAAATTTGAATATTTCTTCTCATTTGTTTTTCAGTATTTGGTACCATTGTCCATTTTCCCCATTAGAAATTAAACCAACAGGGCTACTCACTCTAGGACTTCAAACTTCCCAAATTTTGAGCTAAATAATACTTTTCTTTTAAATATATTAGTTAATTCAAAGATCTCAGTGTGGTTACATAAAGCTCACTTATATGGAGAAAGAATAGAAAAAATTATATTTCATACCTGGATTTCTTAGAAGTATGTCATTATTGAAAATTATAATGGCTGGTGGTGGCTTGTATTTAAATTTAAATCTTGTATTTAAAAGGAAATAATTAAAGATACATTCATATACATGCACTCACCCAGATACAAACATGAGTGCATCAAAATTATTAGGCCGATAGGCCTATCTAATTGGAAGAAATAAATATTCTTCTGGCTATACACATTTTTGCTGAAATGAAATTCTAAAAACTTGAATTCAACTCTTACTGCTTTTCACTAAAATTTACCAAAGTAAAGAGAGTAGAGATGCCTCCCCCAAATAATTAAAAACGCAATGCATTTAAGCAACTGGGAAGAGGGAAACGGTTCTAATTATCTTTTTATTCATTTTTCTTCTTTTCATTTGATCTCCACCTTCATTCATTCTCATCTGTAATTATAAGTAGAAGCAAAAAATAGATAGGTTCTTATGTTCATTAAATGGAGACTTTTAAATATTTCTGTTTATTTTATATGTATGCATGTTCTGCCTGTATATTCATATACACATGTCCATACAACACTCTATGGGGACCAGAAGAAAAGCATCAGATTCCCTGGAACTGGAGTTACAGACAGTTGTGGGATTGAAGTCAACAGACACTTTTAGGCTGTTGTATGGATGCTGGGAATTGAACCTGGAGCCTCTATGAGAGCAGACAGGGCTCTGAGCTGTTGAGTCATCTTTATTGTACCATGACAAATACATTTTTAAAGCCATGTCAGAGAATCTAGAAACTAAAGCACTAGAATATTGATGAGCTTTAACATTAAATTTGTATGTTTCACAAGGCTACCAGTAGATCAATTTTATTTTATTTTTATAGAAATTTGATTGGTTGGTTTTTGTTAATATGGTATTTCATTCAAGGATGAATTTTTTTACATGCAATTTATTGCCATCAAAGTAATTTTTGAATAAAAACAAGAAAAAGTTTCATTATTATAACATGCACCATCCTTAAAGTATCAAGAGGAACTGTTTTTAAAACACAGTTATTATAATTATTTACTAAATACTAGCTGTGAGGGATATTTCATATCTGATTATAGAATTAAAATTTTGTAGCAGAATGCAAATAGTATTATAAACTGAGTTCATCAAAGATAACAAGTTGGCTTGAGTCTCCGAGGTTCAGAAGCTGAGCAGATCATACGTTTAAAGACAGTATGCTCACATTCTACCCTAAAACTGGTTCCCATTTATTAATCCTTTTTTTTTTTTTTTTTGCAGTGGAGTATGTGCCTTGCTATCACCGAAGGAATGTGATCCAGGAAGAGACTATGCCCTAATCCTTCTCAATAAGTGAGTCAGACATTGCATCTGTGCAGAACCCAAGCATGAAACTGCCATTGCTGACATATGACCTACTTCAATGTGCCACCTGTGGCGGTGCAGAGGAATCAGGTAAACTTGCATGTCCCATGAATCTTGGAAGATGTTCATCTACAATCTTTATTTGTGGCTTTTAAACATGATACATTTTTAGACTATTGCCAAATGAAGTTGATGACTGCCCTCCTTACCTTCTTGTTTCTATGAGCAAGTTGCATGACAGCAACTTAAGGGAGGTAGGGCATTGTCCATGATGGTGGGAACAGCTCAGTTTATAGTTGTAAGAACTTTCAGCAGAGGCTCTACCTGTGTTGCTAACCAAAAAGAAGAAAGCTTGAATCAGTCTGAATATGGTTATCACTTTCAAGATGCACCTCCCACTTCACACTTTTGGAAGCAAAGCCACAATTCTCAGGGTTCCTAAATCTCCCAAAACACCAGCACCTGCTAGTTACCAGGTGTTCAAATACATGCACTATGGAGGCCACATCGCTTTCAATCACACCGTCCCGCCAGTGTTCCTGGAACTGTTGTGGCTGTCTCCCAATGAAAAAACACATCCAGTTCATTGTCAAAACAGTTCCAGCACGTTTAACAGTCTAACGTTGTAAATCAAGGTAAGCTCGTATGGGGAGCCTTCACAATGCCAAAAGCAAGTTGTATACTTCTGACATGTAATATAACATTCCCAAACAGAAGACCAGGGGCCTAGCCAGGGAAGATGAGATGGAAATATGTCTGAAGTTCAATAGGAAAAACAGCAAAGACTAAATAAAGCACCTGGTGCATGTGGTTGAAGCACATGTGCTCCAGTGGTCTTAGGTAAGCTGACCCCTACACTTCTCTCTACTGTGCTTGTCTGCAACTTTAAACAGATTCATGTTCCTTTCCTGGCCACACTGCATGTTATATAGTCCTTAACATCATTCTGCTCCAACATTGGCCCTGAATTCTCACTACAAAACACATTAATCACCACTCTCTATAACCACGCTATAAGCTAATACCATCCCGTTTTGTTGGAGTTGCTACAGAGTGAATACTATGCTATTTTGAAATTGATTTTGGTTCAGCTTCACTCAATTTTTCAACATATAGGCAGAATACAGAAAAGTTTTGTTCCTAATGTAATATGACCGTCCTCTAGCTCAATTTCCACTAGAGTCCTTGTTTCCCTCTGAAACACCGTGGCTTGCCTTCATTATCTGCATTTCTATTGGTATTCTGGGTTTCTGCAGCCCCACCAGAATGGACTACTTACAGCCTGGGTATTCTCTAGCTTTTGCTTCACATTTCTCTTGTGAGCTGTTTTCTAGGACCTCTAAGCCCCATGATAAGATTTATCGGTACCAATTTAGGTGTAAGTTACTTTTCTCATTGCTGACATTTTGCCCTGGCACAATAGAAATGGTGACCTGAGGGTAAGCCCCCACCTTATTAAAAGCTCTAAATACACTTCACATGCCCATTAGAAATGAGAGTACCTGAAAAGAATATCTGAAAGACACAACTAAAGAGAGCTCAAAATGAAGGGCTTATTTTGGCTTAGAGTTGGAAGGATTCAGTCCACGATGGTGATGAAAACATGGCACTTGGAGCAACTTGGCTCACAGTGTTGGAAGCTGGCAGAAACACTCTTTCATGTGGTGTGAGTTAGGAAGCCAAGCTCTTGAATTGGAATACAAAAGGGCTATATATCCAAGGACAATCCCCAGATACCCACTTTTGCTTGCTAGGTCACAGGCCCAGGTCCTCCACAATGTCTCAAAACAGCATGACCAATTGGTGTTCAAGTGTTCCCACGCATTAGCAGTGAAGGGCATTACACGTTCAAAACATAGGAGTCATGTTAATCAGCTCTTGTTTGTTCTACAGAACAACTCGAGTAGAGCAAAGGGGTATTTTGGTTTCAGAAGCTGGTTAAGCACATTGCCTTTAGGGAATGGGAAGCCACACATTGTGCTAGCAGCAGGTGATGGAGCAAACCATCAAGAAACAGAGAGAAAGAGGGACAGGATCTTGATAATCCCTTCAGGGGCATACATACAGTGACCTAAATTTCTCTAGTGGTCACTAAAGGTATCTATTCATAGTGTCACTGGCTGGTTATATACCTACTAATATTTGGGTTTTGGGGGAACATTACCAAAATAGAGTGTCCATTTAAGAATCACTTCTACTATATGAATAGAAGTTTAAATCTTATGCTAATATTAGTTTCATTTGAAATCATTCCAGTTCCTATGCTGTATGTATTTATACATATAAATAAGTATTTTGTCTAAACCACTAATTGGTACATATGGTCCCTAACTCTACCAGTTTTCTCTCAAGATCTTTGAAATCAAGCCAATTATAATGGACATGTTAAGTGTGTGGTATCAAAACTATGCTCATCAATATCTTTGCAAAGTATGGGAGAATATTCAGAGTCTCTATACAGTGGCCAGAATTCAAGACCTATGCTAGAAGTGGACAGTATTATATTTGCTACCTGTTCAAAGTAGGTCTTAGACCAATCCTGAAGTCATCCAGGAAGAAAGGAGATATATTAGTCATTGCTTAGAGTGAAACAGCAAGTGTCTGCCATCACAAGTGGTTGAACTGGCAAGGTGTAGAAGATGTTTTGACTTTATACCACAGTAAAGACACTACTGACTCATCTGCTCGGCAATCTTCATTAGATCCTTATTTTGTGCTAGCCATTCTGCTAAGTGCTAGGAGCACAGTGGTAAAAAGACATACTGAGTTTATTATTGAGCACAACATAAACATAAACAATTTTCTGCATAATCAGTTGTATATAACGGCAACTGATAAGTAGAAGAAAAGCTAAATCAGAGCACTACACTATAAATAGATAATGTATATGTCCCAATTAGCCTGGGACAACTTTCTAAAACACTAAGTCTCCTGCCCCAGTATAGATGATAAAATACACATAGTAGTCACGTTGATAAAGGGCAATACATGGGAGATTGTAATATAGCGAAGACAGACAAGTCCAGGAATAGGAACACAGAGATCAAAGGGGGAGGAAATAAATAAGGGGATAAAGAAATAATTCCCATCCTGAGAATTTTGAGGTGACCAGATGTCAGATTGTAGTCTGGTCAGGTAGGTAGCAGAGGAGCATTCAAAATAAATTTCTAAGTTTAGTTCTTAGAGCAGTGTGAAGCTACTGAGTCACACAATACAAAGAGTCGGGCAATGCAGTGGTAAGAATGTGAGGTTATCTGTTTTACACACTCTAGAGCTATTAACCAACTTACTTACACAACAACCATTGAAGTGCCTGGAATTTTATATCACTCGATTTTCAGATCAGGGAATTGGGGTAACTGGTTTGAAGTAAGCCATCAAACAAGTGATCAAGTTTCCAACATTGCTGGGTAGCTCCATACCACTTGCCCTATTCAAAAGCAACTGTCAATAGCTCTAATATTCTTCCTCATTTAAAAAAGGCACAACATTTTTGGAGCTGGTTCAAGCTGTCGTAAAGACAAAATCACTCCATATCAACCTCTCCCTATCCTGTGAGAACAGGTAGTCATTGGAAAAGACATCAAACAAACCACAGACAATATTTGTTTAAACAAGCAATTGGACTAGTCATATTACCAAGGGACTGTACGTTCTGGTAGAGTGTAATTATGTCCATTCCTGGTAATAAGGGTAACCCTTTGAAGAGAATCCCATTCTGTGTTTGTCCATACACAATGCAGTTCAGCATCAAGATCATTCTAAGGTAGAATAAATGATTATCAGATGAAGTTGAAATAAAATTTTAAGGTGGTTGCAGTGACGGTTGTTTTGACTCAACCAACTAAAATGATCAGGAAAGTAGTCCTCACCTTTAATGCTCCTATTACTGTCTTTAATTTTAATATGAAACTTGGTAGTCAGAATGTTAGGTAGATGATCAATTGACTGATATATAGATTTTAGATAGGCTGATGATAGAGGAAGATAGATGATAGATGATAGACAGACATACAGGCAGACAGACAGATTATCAATCATTTTACTAAACTATTGTTGTGACTTCCACATCACAGTATCTTCCCTTCCTGAAAAAGAAAGCCTTTTTCTAATTGGAAATTTTAGTCTTCACTGGAAGGCAAACTGAAATTTTTTATTCCTTGACATATAATCTTGCACCTATACTTCTGTCTGTTTGATAATCGCTCACTCCTGTAACATCACACAAATAACATATTTTCTTAGGGTAACACTTCTGAATAATATCTATATATTCAATCAGCTGTGATGATAAAGACAGTTTAGTCTGACTTATAGGTAAATCTGATGAGAACTCTCGAGTAGAAGTCTATTATGTCCTAAGAATTTTCACAGGTTTTGAAGACCCCCTAGCATCAGGAATCAAGTTCCAGCTTGCAATTGATTGATTTATTATTCAACATGTTTGTTTCTTGTCAGTTGGGTGTTTTCCTTTGTGAAGTTGTTGGTTTTGATGTTATTCTGGAAGAACAAATGTTCCTTGAGATGGAATATTCCATTAAGGCATTTGAGGTCAACATGGCTGCGATAAGCCTTGGGATTGTTGTTCTACAGACTTCAGGAACTTAGAAATACTTATGCTCAGGACAGGTTTTAACCTGAAAGGAAAGCAGGAAAGTTGTATACTCAGTTGTGACTCGATCACCCTGGCCACACGTCATCCTCTTTTCTCTGGATAGCACCCTGCACTGTATCATTATTGGGGAGATTCCTTACGGATTTCAAATTAAGCACACTGTTTTTCTGCAAAGCCAAATCTCATGGCTTTGTGTTATTTGATGCAGATAACTAAAGAAAATGAATAGGGGGAATGGCTGTTCCATGTTCTGATATAATCTGCAGATCACCAGATGTTTTCTTTTGATTATAAATGAATTCTCTGATAATGTCATACAGTGTGCTCTGGTCATTTTTACCACCTTTACCCCAACGTTCCCAGATCTCCACCCATCCCTGTCCCTTGATTTTATGACCTTTGTGTTACCCAACAAGATCAATTGTACCACCCAAATATTCTTGGACGTGTGGTCCTCCAATGGAGCATGGTGGTCTTACTAGGCATTTCACTCTTAGAGAGAATTGCCTTTTCCTCTACCAGCAGCTAACAATTACCCATGGCTCCATAGCTAGGAGTGGAGTTACAGTAGATTAGAGAATCTACTTGTTGGGATTTGTTCTGGCTTAAACTGGTTTTATGCATGCTGTCACACCACTGCTGTGAGGACATAGTTACAGCTGCCCTGATGTGCTCGGAAGACACAGATTTCTTTCAGGTCCTCACCACCTCTGACGCGTAGACTCTGTAACTCCCTCTGTCACAATGATCCGTGGGTTTTGAGAGGAAGATGGGCAGCATATATGTTTCATTTGGGGCAGATAGTTCTGCAGTCTCTTATTCTCTGTGCCTTGTTCAACTGTGATCTCTTTATTAATCACTCTATACTACAAATAAAAGCTTCTCTGATATGGGTTGAGAGATTCATTGATATAATAACTCATGAGAGTTATAATAACTCATTAAGAGTCAATTCAATATTAATATCATTTAGCAAAATAGTGACAGTAGTTTCTTCCCTAGGGACCATGATTTGTAATTGTAGGTTCAAGTATTGCTTTAATCTCAGGGAGGACTCAAATTTGAGCAGGAAGTGGCTGTTACTCCTATGACATTCATTGCCACTACCAGACAAGTGAGCTTGTATTGACAGGCCAGATACTATTATAGATCACAGGAGATTCATAGCTGGGTTAGATTGATTATTATTCTTTCTCTTCTGGTAGCATCCAGCACCTTCTAGCACTATGAAAGCTAGTCAGTAGAGAAGCTGATTTCAGAGCAGTGCCAGTGTATATTGTGAGTTCTAATCCCAAAACAGTAATGTAAGAGTTAATAAAGAAAGGGTGGGTACTGGATATGATTAATACATTGCTTGTGTAGTTTCACAAATACATAGCTCATCACACTGAATATCTTGATTACACTATATTTTGTGTATCATTTTCTTGCCAATAAAATAATTATGAGACAATTGTGTCTCAAAGCAATGGAGGCAAATAAGCTGTAAAAGTCTTGCATTTCCTGTCTTTGTTAGACCAGACAGTCAAAGGGTTAAAATCTAATGATTCATTAGTGTCTATTTTCAACTCTTTATGGAGAAGACTTAATAATTTCATCCAGTGTAGCAAAAGGTACATTGCCAAGAGCAATTACTGTTAAAAATTTTTAAATGCTATTTGTAAAGCTGGTGATGTCAAAACTCTGGCATGGTGCAGGGTCTCACATAAACAGTCTTGTTTAGTACCCTAAGGAAACTGTGTACAAACTCTCATAGTTTGTGAGTTTATTTACATTCTCACTAGCAGTGTGCGATGGCTCCTTTCTCTCCATATCCTTGACCACAATGGGGATTTGTTTTCTTTATAGTAACCATCTCGAGTGGACAAAATCTCAGTAATGATTTTGATCTGAGATTCGCAGATGGAGAGTGTTCTTTAGTGTTAAATTCTGCTTCCCAAGCTTCACATCATTCACATTGTCAGCTTTACAAACATTATTTCAAAAATGTTTAATGGTTCAGAGATTGAGTGACAGGAAGTTCAACACCATTTGTGTCACCTATAAGTCTTGACCGCCTAGCTCTTTACCCATAATTGTGCCAGGCACTAAAGTTCTTTTTGCTTAGCTCACTTGATTTTATCTTTGTTACCTGAAAGCAGAGTTGAGCAATGAGAAGCAATAAAAGAGACCTTGCCTACTGTAGAGAAGTCTTTGAGACTATTGTATAAGGTCAGAAATCTCTGAGCATCCCATGCAATATTTTTTTCTGTCTCCCAGAAAACAAAATGGAACTGGATAGAATTCTCTGAGGTCTCTGGGACCCTTCCAAAGGTCATACCACAGATATGCAAAGAGGGTAGGAAGATAGTGTATGATCATCAAGTGCCAGTGGCATAAACATCTTCATTGGGATATAATCTCTATGAGATTAGAAATGCATCTAATGTACAACCCTCCTATATGCCTTGAGTATAGAAGAGAATTTGTTGAATAATATATGCATGCATACCTGAAGAAACTGGCTTCTACCACCGCAGATTAAATGTAGATTGTCTGTTGTTGTCCTCCATGGGAAAAAATTACAGTTATTGTATTTGGGTGGTTATTACGGGTATTAAATTGTTGGTGAAGAGATAATAGAATATATCCCTTTCTGTTGTCCTCTTGAGCCTACAAAAAGATCTTGAAGGGCCAGGACTCTGAGTTGGGTCAGAAAACCATTATCTGATCAAAACTTCAACTATAAGTTTTAGGATCCTTTCTACTCCACTGAACAGAATAGAAAACAAAAGTCAGTCTTTGCCAGTGCCTGTCAACATATCAGGAAAGATCATGAATGAGTCTGAAAGATGGCTCAGTGGTAAAGGCATCTGCTGTGCGAGCCTGGAACCTCTGTCTGGTCTCAGAACTCACTTCAGGTAGAAAGAGAGAACCAGCTCAATTCCACTACAGTGCATGCTCACACACACAAGAATAATACTAAAGAAATAACTTTTAAAGACCAAAAAAAGAAAAAAGAAAAAGAAAATCACAAGAAAAAAATACAAATTTAACTCTTTTTATATAACAATACTTTCCTTTGATCTTCAGCCACTCCTGGGGTACTACAGTGAGCAGACTACTTAGTCACACTCTCCTTTATGAAATTATTGTAGGTTCTTAATGATGAGATGGCAGGCAACTTCACATGGCCACTGGTTGTGCTCTTGAAGAATAGACATAGAAGAATAAATTAACTGTACCTTCTGGACATGCGTTAATTTGAAACTTAAGACAATGAGCCCAGCAGAAGGGCAAGCATCCTTTCCAGAGCTCTGTAAACTGAAGAGCAGAACCTTATCAAAGCTGAGGTGTAGCTGCCAAATAGTCTCTTTTCAACAATGATGATTGGTCTCAGTGGTGTCCGAGGGAAGAATGCCAGTGATCACATGACTGAAGCCATCTTCTGATTCAGTGATGTTTAGTTTGGGACATGACATGGTCAATGGCAGCAGTCAATGTCAACTTGTATCCTATAGACCAGTGTTTCTCACCCTGTGGGTCATGATCCCTGTAGGAGTCACATAGAAGATACCCTGCACATATTTATGTTATGATTTTTAACAGTAGCAAAATTATAGTATGGAGTAGCAATTAAATAATTTCTTTTTGATTTTTTTCTTTTGTTGTTATTAATCATTCCATTCATTTACCTCTCAAATGATATCTCACTTCCCGGTTACCCCCTCTACCAACCTTCCATCCCATGATATCCTATTTCCCTGTCACCCCTCCACCAACCCCGCACCCTGTATCTGCCCTCCCCCCTTCCTTTTGCCTGTATGAGATTGCTCCCTCACCTATCCACACTCTCCCACCCCACTCCTCCAGAATCCCCCTACTCTGGGTCATCAAACCTTCCCAGAACCAAGGGCCTCCCCTCCCATTGCTGTCAGGCAAGGCCATCTTCTGCTACATATGTATCTGGAGCCAAAGATTCCTTTAAGTACACTCCTTGGTTGGTGGTCTAGTCTTTGGGAGAACTGGGTAGTCAGGCCAACCTATGTTATTCTTCCAATGGGTTGCAACCCATCTCTGATCCTCTAGTTCTTCTATCAGCTCTCCCACCAGGTTCCCCCAGTTCAGCCTGATGGTTGGTTCCAAGCATCTCCCTCTGCTTTGGTCAGTTGCTGGCCAGACCTCCTCAGGAACTGCCACACTTGGTTCCTATCTGCAAGCACCTCTTGACCAACACAACAGTGTTGGGTTTGGTGTCTGTAGACCTCATGTATCCCCAGGAGGGGCCATTGCCAGGTTGGCCCTTCCTTCAGTCTCTGTTGCATTTTTTGTCCCTGTTCTTTCTTTGGACAGGAACATTTCTGGGAAAAAAAAAAAAAAAACTTTGAGATGGGTGGGTGGCCCCATCCTTCCACCAGGGGTTGTGCCTTTCTACTGGGGGCGATCTCCACAGGTTCTTTCTTCTCCCCTTTTCACACATTACAGCTAAAGTCATTCCCATTGGTTCCTGGGAACCTCACGTTTCTCTGGTGTCTGGGGTCTGGTCCAGTGCTGGGTCTCTGTTCCAGGTCAGCCAATTAAATAATTTTTTGGTGGGACAGGGACATCATCACAACATGAGAGTTGCACTAAAGAGTTACTGCATGAGGAAGGTAGAGAGCTGCTGCAGACACTAAATGATACAAACACTCTTTCAAGTTCCCACACACAAATGTGTAGGTTCTGTCTTCCCCATTACTGACCAAGTTATCCTTTCGTTGATGCAGAATGCTTGCAGTAAAAATGATGGACCAATAGTCAATACCTGTCACCAGTGCGCTTTCTTCTCTTTCTCTCTATGAAATCTAAACTTTCCACTACCGTCCGTAATGAAATGAGTTAATGCCAAGATAGAGCTTTCTCCAGTTTTGTTCTCCCATTTGGTAGCCATACAAACACTTTTATTTTCAATTTTACTCCTTCATTAAATTCTCCTGCATTTAAAGACAACCTTGATTCTTCCTCTAGTCCCACTCCTCCAACACATAGTAGCCACTCGATAACATTTTGTTAAGTGAAATGAGAGTTGACAAATATCATGGCACTTGTAACTTTCAGAAAGTTTCTATCTATCTCTGTTCCACTATAGACCTTAAAATGGAAGAAATAAGAACACACTATGATGGTCTCCATGAATACTGAGGATTCACCTCATACAACCTTACCAGAAAAACTGGGAACTGAGAAAATGCTCTAATCTGATAATAAGCCCTGGGCAGAATCAAGAGTGATGATAAAGTGGTTTGTAATTGCCCTGGTTTGAGGCTCTGTTTTGATGATACCTTAATTTAGCTGTGTTTTCACCATGGTGAAAACATACACATAAATACTAATTGATTGACACATAAAAATTAATATATATGTTAAGGCTAGCAAACTGAGTAGTCATTTAGTAAGCACACATTGTTGTTTCAACATGAAAGGTGCACAATTATTTCTCAGGAAATAAACTTTTTTTACAGAGTAAGGAAATAACTTCATTCAGGGCAATCCAAGAGAATACATTTCCTTCACATTGTGGAACCGAGATCATGTTCATGTAGTAGTTTTCAAATACATAGAGCTAACATAGTCAACATTACTAAGGTGGCAATTACTGCTTTTCTTCAGCTTAATCTGCCTAACATGGTCATCAAGTTCAGGAGTTGGCTAAAACTTCAAAGTTCTCATAGGATACACAACAGAGAGCTGTCTCACTTTATATATTAGTTTTGTTTCTATTGCTGCTATAACAAACTGTCTCAAAGTCATTGACTTAAAACAACACAAGCATAAAAATAAAGTTCTGGAGGCCAGAAATATAAAATACGTCCATTAGGTTAAAGCCCTGTGCTTTGCCTCTAGAGGCTCTAGGGCAGGCTGCTCCTCCTTCCCTGCCTCTAGTGGGCATGTGCACTCTTCCATCATGATCTATCCTTCATCTTCACAGCCATACTGCACATCAGACTCCATCATGATGTCCATTCTCTGACTGTCCCTCTGACCTTTTGTGAGGACCCTTGGGATACACTGGTTCTACCCAGACAATCCAGGGTAATGCTCTCCTCTTCCAACCTACATGATTTGCTCTTTCTTCCATGTAAAATAACATATCCATAGGTTCACAGGCTTGGACCTAGGTATCATTTGGGAGGTTTCATTCCACCTATCAGTTTATGCTTATCATGTCAATTATAAGGTAAAACTCAGTACCTTTTGCATATGTGTAATCTTTAGTATACATGTTGTCATGAATCTGCATTGTATCTGTAAAGCACTCAGTGCATTTGCTGACACACAGTGTCATGATATGATTGCTAGCACATATGTTCTGTATCCTGATATCTAGTTAATATGAAAGATGGTCTTCTATAGTGGAATTTTCTCAGCCCCACTCATGTTATAAATAATGACACAGAATCTTTTTTAATATTTTAAAGCTTAGACCTTTTGCTTGGGCAATTTGCCATCCAGCTCATCTTCTTAACCATACTATTTCTGACCTATGTCATGCCACATGGCAAAATCTAACTCACTGCTCTGCTCTGGCCCATCAATCCACTGCCGAGTCCACTGGTGAAACTCCCACTTCTCAGTTCTTTTCCTGGAGTCCCTATCTCTTTCTGCCTTTCACTTTCTGCTCAGCTATGGGCCATCAGCTCTTTATCATACCCAATAGGCAAGTAAGGAAGAATGAATGTTCACAACATATAAGGTTGGTGGTAGTACCCAGCTAGTACTTAACTCTCTGCTGATGTAACATTAACAATCACATACACGGAGACACACTTTCACACAATGTATCTATTCCAACAGCCTTCTGTTGGCCACACAGACTTACAAAATTCACAGGAGTTTTAGCTCTTTATTTCCCAAAACTCAACATCCTCTGTGTCCTAATTTTGACAAAGCAGTGTGATCTATCTTATTAAAAGAAAAGCACAAAGATGAAAATAGTTTAAAAATTAAGGAAAAGTTTAAGAAGGTCTAACTTCGGGAATTTAAACAAAGATCATTTCAATACCGAGGGCACAGTGACCCAGACGCTCTTCAGGTGCCCCTGGACCTCCACCAACTGGGAGTGATGAACAGAGATATTTTCAGTTCTGTTTGCTTCACTCATATTCATCTTGTTGGCCAGTGAAATCCTTATGTGTACAAAGTGGTTTGATATACACACAAGTCACTTCAAAGAGGAGCTTGTCACAAAATTCTGTAAACAATGACCTTGTGGGACATGTGTGTAATCTCCCAAAGTAAGTTTCTTCTCTATGCTTATTTATGAAAACTACTGAAATTTTACTTGTAAACTGTGCAAATATATGAATGTGTATTGCCAGACAATAACTTGATTCCTCTTAAAACATATAATAATTAAATGTATAACTATGCTTCCCTTCGCAGTTTGCCTAATAGAAAAGTTTTTCTTTTGTTCTAGTTTGGTTTCTATTGTTATAATAAAGACCATGACCCAAGGAAATTTGGGGGGAATATGTGTTTATTTTGCTCACATTTCCACATCACATGCCATCATGAAGGGAAGTCAGAACAGGAAATCAAGCAGGAACCCCAAGACAAGAACTGAAGCAGAGGCCATGGAGGACCACTGATTTCTGTTTGTTCCTCATTGCTTGCTCAGATGATTTCTGATGCACTCAAGACTACACATCAGTGATGGCGCCAGCCCCAGGGAGCAATCATTGAGACCACCTATAGGCGATTCTGTGGGACATTTTCCAATCAAAGTTTATCTTTCTAGATAATTCTACCTTCTGTTAAGTTGACAAAAACTAACCAGAACAACTTTATAGTCAATCAATTACTCTTTTCTTCTATAAAAAACAAACAAAAACAAAAACAAAAACAAAAAAGCTCAGTTACTCTTTGTGTAAATGATAGTCCAACACTTTAATACTGATCGAAAACTATTTGCACCAATGTGTACTGTAACATGATAGTCATACTGTGTGGTTCTCTGCTGATTCTATCTTAATTTTCCCCCTCATTCTGTTTAAGCTTACACACTGTGAAGCTGTTCGTTCATACTCTGAAATTTTTATAACAACTTATTTTTTCAAAGAAAAATAGTAATTGAACAAATTCATTGACTAAGACATATTTCCTCTCTGTTGTACTTGAGAGGCACTTAGTGAACATGGAGACTGGAGAGAGTGATTTGGAATTCTGAAATTTGCAAATAACAAAATATAAACAAGGGAATAATAAATAAGTTTGCTTCTTCTTGTGTCATTGCAATGACATGTCCTATGAGAAAAAGTAACAAAAGCAATGCCATATTGGGGAGAAAATTATTAAGAGTATATATTTTAGATGAATTGCAACATAGAAGCCTCCCATTGCCATCAGCTGGGAGATGGCCACTGCATCCTGCTCCTTCCAAACATGAAATATTTTACATAAAATGAACTCAGACAAACACTTCATAACTAGAGCAAAGCAAAAATGAAACCAGATAACAACCATATCATATAGAGAAAAAAACTGTAAAACTTGCAAAATGACCAAGTATGGCTTTCATGCAGCTAATGTAACTACAGCTGATTCTCAATATTTTTGTCACTTATAGATTAGACTCATAGCATTCTTTCTAGCTAAAGAATAAGGAATATGCTAATATACTTTCCCTTGCTGAGTGAGAACCTACAATCTAGAAGGAAAACTATACTTCACTAAATCTTTTCCAAAATAACTTAGCATAAATCTGAGCCTGTGATTAGCTCCTCCTACCACCTCAAAATGAGTACATTACATGGCTCCCCATAGTGTGCGAATTCTCTCCTTAAAGACAAGATACAGCATTAGCTATAGACATGATCCTAGTACTCTTTGTTTGCAAGGCATAGACAAGAGACGTTATTGATTATCTGAATAAAACCAAAGAATAAACCACATAATTAAAATAAGAATTGGTAGAACCCTAATGGCAGAACTTCAGCTTCTGGAATTACAAGAAAATAAGGGTATTATTTTATGTCATCCATCAAACATATAGCATTTTTTATGGTTGCCCAAAATGACTAGAATGTCATGGTCAAGTTATTGATCTTATCATTCTTTAAGTGATTTCAAAATCTGGGAGGTTGTAATGTTTTAAATGAAAAGGACTCCTGTGTCCTCTGGCATTCGTATACTTGATCTCCAATTGGTGTCCCTGTTAGGTAAGTTTAGGAGGAATGAATTATGCAATGTAATACATTTTTATTTCAGAAAATACATGGGAGTCACAAACCAAATGTTTAATAATGTGTCACCTTATTCAAACCATAGTTGTCTCCTAAACAGGTAGGATTTAGGACTTTAGTCCATTATTATCATAGCAGGAATCATGGCATCATGCAGGCAAACATGGTACTGGAGAATGAGCTGAGGGTTCTGTATCTTGATCTAACCTCAGCCAGGAGAGACTGACTTCCAGGCAGTTAGGAGGAGGGTCTCAAAGCCCACTCACCATAGTGACCCACTTCTTCTAACAAGGCCACACCTCTTAATAGTGCTACTCCCTGGGCCAAGCATATTCAAACCACTACAAGGAGATTAAAAGGACAAGTTAAAACTAATTTCAAGTCCTAATTGTTGCATCAGGTAACAATTCTGCTTGATGTATGAGTCAAGAAGATGAGAAATGGGGAGACTATAAATGAACATCTTTAATTTGTACACGTTAGATTTGCAATGACTGGTTTACACATTTTTAATTCTTCATTGAAACCAAGTTTTCACGTAATAAAGTTTTTCCCAACATCTGTTGATGCTGAGGAATTATAGTATCTGTCAGCTGTGTAGCCATCAACATAAGATAGAATCAAATTCCTAACAAGTTCTCCTTTCATTCAAGCTCCATTGTCTTCCCATATCTTCCTTGTAAGCTTTGGGTCTACAGCCAAAGATATGGCTGGTGAAGGAGAGCTACCAGTGGAGCCCACTAAACTCAGGAAACCATCAAGTGTCCCTCCTACCCAGTTCTGTGGCAACCACCATTGATCAGAGCATTTCACTGGATGTCAGAGGACTTGTCTCTATACTGCCTCCCTCAGAGGGGCTTGGCAACTTGATTTTAAAATCAAGGTGTTCACCATGTGGTTGAGCAGCCTCAGTTTCCTACTGACCTTAAACAAAACAAAAACATGGTTCTCTAGGCATTTTGGCTCATTCTCATGGTTATGGTAGAAGAAATGAATGGTTTCTTGGGGCCTTTATTTTAATCTTGAATGGAGGTTGAGGTCTTTTTACGTGGATGACTTTGGATCTCAAACATGTTGTGGTATACACTTTCCTATGGATATTTACGTTGGAACAAAGCTCTATCTTTTGTAGCTCTCTGCATTTCTGAAATACTTTAGATTTCAACTTTAAAAATATTCTATCAATTTTTTTTCCAAATTCTTTACCAAAATATATTTTGGGTACACACACACACACACACACACACACACACACACACCAAATAGTATACCAAAATGCTCCTAAGAAATAAGTAAGTAAAAAGTGTGAAAGATACTGTGGCCTGTATCACACATGGAAAGTTCTTAAAAAGCTTTTTATTTCCAAAATCTAGTGCAAAAGACAAATTGCACTATCGTGTGAAATCATTTTTGTTTTGTTTTGTTTGAGGCAAGGTCTCTCTATGTAGCCCTGGCTGTCCTCGTACTTGCTATTTAGACCAGGATGGGCTTGAACTCACAGAGATATGGCTGCTATAGTGCTGCGTCCATAGTGCTGGAAGTAAGGACTTGTGTCACATGGCTAATGCAATGCTATACAATTTAAAAGAGATGTGTATACATAGAAGTTCAGAGACACCATGATTAGCATTGTGATGCCTAATTCTTGCATTGTTTTTGGTTTTTTTTGTTTGTTTGTTTTGTTTTGTGAGTTTTTTTTTTTTCTTGGAAAAATAATTTATTTCTCTGATTTAGACTGTGGCCTACTGAGTCTATGTCCAAACTCCTAGTATCTAGTAAGGACCAGAAACTTTCATGGTGAGAGATATCAGTAACATCTTATTCTGCTAAAAAAAAAAAAAAACCCAAAACAAGTAGTCAAGGATAATTTGAAACTATATAATTACAATAGATGTGTCAAGGTAATGGGCCATATAAATAACATGGCCCTCACACTTAGGGGAAGGTTAAGTATTTCTTTTATTTCATGTTGCTCATTTCATGGATGGATCTCATACATCCAGTCACAGCGACACAAGGATTTGAAACTTATGGGATGATCATTAAATCTTGTACGGGGGGAATCTAAGGCCTGGATAGGCTGGCACACCCTGGAATGATTTACTTACCACATACATATTTTGGCTAATATTAAAATATATTACATTGGTCAATTTATGAAAAGATTCTCCCCCAGATGTTAATCACATTGTACATGAAATAGTGAAAAAAAAATCTGAACAATAAAAATCACAAATACCTTCGCATTTTTTAAATTCAGATAAGGTCAAAGAGTGTAGCAAATTACAGCATATACCTTGAGTTATGTACATAATTTGTTATGGAGGATTTTGTAATTGCTCAGTTGCTAACTAGATAAGGGTGAGGATTAGGATATTATTTTACTGTAAGTTGTTATTTATTTAAAAAAAAAAAAAAAAAAGCAACGTAGAGGCAAAGTGACTGTCAAGGGAAACTTAAATAAATAAGAAGAGGCTAGCCAGTGACGTGACCCAAAAACTCTTCACAGCTTCAAAGCAGTGTAAGAACAGAAGAGAAGAGGGCAAATGGGAGAGTTGCCAGAGACCAGCCTGGGGCCTCATACCATCCTGCAGAGTAATTCCACTTACTAAATACATAGCTATGCATCTCAGTAGCTGTCCCCCCCACAACCCCCCAGGATTACTGCACCTTTATTTAAAAAATCGCTAACAGGAAGTGAGAATGCTTAGATATTCTAATCTCAGGTCCTGGAAGCAAGTGCTTAAGGAGCACCATTGGGAACATGGGTGTTTGCTCTCAAAGAATGAGTGTATTTGTTTATTAGTCATTATTTTATTAACTGAAATAGACAATAAATGCGTGACTAAGAATCTATGAGAATGAATCAGTGACATTTATACCTGGGTGGTTCCACTGAAACTTATAGTTTTTAGATTAGATTGGGGCAATTACTTATACTCTGTTTGATTAATGAATGATACAGATTCTCGTCAGACTAATCCTGAATCCACACTGGGATCGATGACCTCACAAACACCTTTTAAAGAAATAATGAAAAAGAGAATTATTTCCCAAGTGGCCTTTTTTTTTTTTTTTTTTTTTTTTTTTTTTTTTTTTTTGTTTGTATCCCTTACTTGGGGGAACACAGCTAGCTCTCT
>NC_034602.1:79855449-79881588 GCF_900095145.1 Mus pahari
TATACTCTGTTTGATTAATGAATGATACAGATTCTCGTCAGACTAATCCTGAATCCACACTGGGATCGATGACCTCACAAACACCTTTTAAAGAAGGACTGAGATCCTCCATATGTGATAATGTTTTTTTTTTTGTTTGTTTTTTTTTTTTTTTTTTTTTTTTATCCCTTACTTGGGGGAACACAGCTAGCTCTCTGCCCCAGGCCAGGCAGCACTGTCATTTATCATGGAAAACTGATAGGGACCTGAAAAGCCAGTCAGACCTTGCCAAACAGCTTTCAGGAAGGGTGCCTGCTGCCAGGTTACAAGAGAGAGCTCAAGGTAAAAGATGTAGTCTTTTAAAGTTCTTGTGTTGGGATTTACATTAAACCCCAAAGACTGACTATGGTCAAATATCCATTAAGATGTTTCGTGACTCTGAGGTGCTCTGTTATCCATGGGATATTCAACTTACTATTTAGATTGGTTAAAGCATTATGAAATACCTTTATACATAAATATTTAGCAAAAATTCAGATTATAAAATGTCTGAAGAATTAAACATATTTGCTAATTTGATACATAAAACGGAATGTGTTTATTTTAGTTTATGTCTGTATATAGCTCAATGTCCTAATTTTCTGTTCAGTTAGTTATGGTTGTTTGCCTCAATAATTAAAGGAAGTTGTTTATTTATAATTTATGTGATCATTTTTTCTGTCATTTGTTTCTGTTAGACAGATTTTCATGGTTATTTATATGCCTTTTAGTTTTATACAAGTTTTGATTTGAGCAGAGTATTAATTAAAACAAATGTGATAATTTATTGCCTTGTGACTTCTTCCAGGAATTTAACATTTTAGACAACTATATGACAACTGCATTTTCTTCCATTATTATTATTATTATTATTATTATTATTATTATTATTATTATTATTATATAAAATGCTAAAATCTCTCCATATAAAAACACTATAATTTTAATGTTACATTTAAACATCTCAAACATTATATTACATAGAACATATATACAAAAAAGCCATATAATCCATTCATTTTATATATAGTTCAAATTAATGTATGGTCAAAAGTCCCATAGACATTGGTTTGGGGAGGAGTGAGGCTAATGGTGTTTGACAGACAGAGCAGCTTTCTGAAGTCTGCCTTCCATAAGATGTTTTGATTCATGATAACTCCTCAAGTGGGTTTTTCTGAATATATATTTTAAAATTGTCAAGTAATTACTCATACTAGTTCATATTTTGCTTGAAAAAATAGTTTATGATTTGCAAGTTACATCATATAAATCTTTAAAAATTCATCACCTTTTACAGGAAATTTTATCCATGTTTCCCAAAACCAATGTAAAATTGTTTCTATTGTTACAATTTATATTTTCAAATATATATATATATATATAATCTCCTGTTGGTTTTATCAGTACTAACTTAATAATTCGTTCTTCTGACTGTAGATTACTACTAGGACTGTTAGAAGATAAATGTTTAGCACTGTGAATTAGTTGTGTCCCATAAAAGTTATATACATGTGTTCAGTAAGGTTTGTGTCTATCTCGTTCTTTTTTAAAACGTTGTGTTGTAGGGATTATATATATATATATATATATATATATATATATATATATATATATATCTTGGTGCTTGTTTGCTTCAGCTTATAAATGATAGCCATTTATTTGTAGGGTCTCACAACTTCCTTTATAAATCACACAAAGAACTCTATGAAACTTTTGAGTGTGCCAAAAATCAATTAACCTTTGTATATCTGGTGTTAAATCTCAGATTGTTTCCACTTACTCAATAGATTGCAAAACTGGCCACCTGTATCTTACTGCTCTTCAATTAATAGTTACAGCTTTGAAATTGAGATTATAATTTTTGGAAAGATTCCAAACTACAGTATATTAACTCTTCAGTAAATGCCTGACCTCTAAATTAACTTGATAACTAAAATGGCTTTGTGTAGTGGGAGTTATTATTCCTTGATAACTGAAAGAGCCTTGTGTAATAAGAGTTTTATAGATAAGGACAATGAAGCTTAGAGAGGCTAAGGAAATTACCCAAAGCATACAGAAGCCTGAGATAATGAACTCAAAATGCCCTGGATCTATATACACTTGATTAATTAGGGAACTGCTTCACGTTGGCAAAGTTGTGGTAAAGAAAATTTTAAAGGAGCATAATTTCAAAACTCTATTAGATGCAGAAAATGTACTATGTCAGTAACAGTAGTTGGATATACCGGGTCTGGCGATTGATGAACTTGACTACATTTAGATTCTCCTGGGAGACTTAAGAATTATTTATAAGACTTTCCCTTGATAAGAGAGAGCATGAAGTTTCCCTGATTATCTTGTGTTCCTCTGACCAGACCCTCATGAGGCCAGCCATGGTCTGAAAGTCTCTGAACTGCTAGTGTTGTCCACACTGGCCTTTGGTTTGCAGCAGGCAAGAGTTATGGGGGTGTGGAGGCTTCCAACTCATCTTTTTTAGAAGGCCCGGGAGGCTAGTAAAGATGTAGCAGGGCCCTCTGAGAAAATTATATGTGGATCAGTACAGGTGAAGCTTAAGCTCTAATGAAAACCCTGGGATGTTTGAAGTGCCAAGAATGTGGAATGTCTGTGGAGGAAAGCTGCATGCTATGCATGGGAGACTGAATGGGTGAGTGCTGAATAGAAAGACCACAGAGGTCAGTATGCCTTGGCCATTAGAACTCATAGCACTCCACCATATGCCCAGGATGGCAGATGTGGATCTTTGCTGACGGTTTTCAGTCTCACTTTGAACTCATCTCTCCCTCCTATGTACCCATCTTGCCCTTAGGAATAGAAATATTTACTCTATGGAAGTGTGTAATCATTTCATTTTAAAGCGTAGACAGATACAATTTTGAATTAAGCATCAGAAGAGTATTTCAGCTGGATCTCTTGAGCCACATTGGAATACGTGGCGCTATGGATTAAACGCCTTTTGCTTTATGAGGTGGGCACGAGCCTCTTGAGGACTAGCTGCAGAATGTCATCTTTTTAAGTGACAGTTTGGGGTATCGAGCTGACCAAAGGGTGGACGTCTGATGGCTTGCACTGTCAACTCTGGACTTAGAATTATATGGAGACTGGAGCACACCTCTGGGTGGCTGTGGGATTGACTGAAGACAGTAATCCCAACATAAATGTGGGCGTGTCCTGGCCTTAGGACCAGATGGAATAAGAGCGGGTAAGGGAGATGTCTATCCAGCACCAGCATTTTCTATTTCTCTGCTTCCTGATACAGCATGACATGAACCCCTCTCTACCCAAGCCCTCCCTGCCCTTACTCAACAGTCTAACACTCTGTGCAAAATACCTTCTGTCCTTTATGCCATTTCTGATAGATGCTTCTGTCACAGCGATGAGAAAGCTCACTAATGTAGTGTGCAGAGCATTTATGCCCTACCTAAATCACCCAGGGACTACGGCAAGTAGAGCATAGGAATTTGCTTAGCCTCCCCCCACCCCAGGAAAGATCAGGAGATGGTCTTTGTGTACATCTAAGCTCTTTACTAATTAAATGACAATTCTTCAAAACGTGTTTTCCAATGTCATTTCTGGGTCACACTCTGCCTCTATCCCAGGAAAGCCCTTCCCTCCTTCTAAGCCTGCTTGTCATCTCCCTTTCATTCCAGATAACTTACAGGTGAGTAGAGAGGTTGAAGCAGTAGCTGCCATGTTTAAGACACTAAATTCAAATGCCTGTAAGCCACACAAAGTATGAAAGCAGCCCACATTTAAGTTTAGCATATAGATAGATTATTCTTGGGATAGTGGGTGTTGTTATCTTTTTTCCCCCGAATGCATTTTCAGTAGAAATGTGAATAGAAAAGACTGATTTCAGAAGAGAGTAAAGACTCTATTGGAAAGTGTGCTGAAGGCCCTTCATGGCACATTCTGTCAAAAAAAAAAAAAAAAAAAAACCTCTACTTTTCCCCCGAGCCATGAAACATCACTGTGGCTGGATTTATTAAGTACTCTTGAAAGCACCTGGGTTCTTTCAGAGAAGCCTGGTGACTCTTTGTGATGTCCTTAGAGACTCTTGATCTGAAGGTTCTTCAAACTGACACAGGGCAGATGTGAGAAACATCACCTCATTCTTAGAAAATGTAATTTTAAAAGTACATGATGTAAATTTCCTGGTGACGTTATAACAAAGTACTGGATTATTTAAACAAACTGAATCATTTAGGTACTAGAAATGCCCTGTGTCAATTCTGGAGGTTAGTAGGAGGGCTCTGAAGATTTCTAAAAGTGTTGAAAGGGAAAGTCTGCCCCATGCCCTTCAGTAACATCTAGTGATTTGTTTTTAAGAATCTTTGGTATTAACTGAATATAAATAGCATTCTGCCCTCTATCTTCATCTAGACCTGGCATAGTCTTAATACACACAGTTGGCTCCCCTCTGTTAAATTCACTCCTGTTATAGACACACATAAGGGTCATTTGGGGTCCCATTTTATTAACTATTATATCGTCTTCCCTCAATTAATTACATTTTTAATTATGTTCACATTCTGATATACTAGATGTCAAAAATTCAAGATTGGAATTTGGAAAGATAATATTTAAGGCACTCAGTGCATTTCTGTTTTTGAAATGACCCAGTTTGTCTGGGTACATTATGCAATATGTACCCAAATGGCTTTATTCTTTATACAGAGCCATTTGTGTTACAAAACACCCGACTATAGTGCTGCTGTCTTGGGACAACCCTGTGAGCTTGTACTAATCATCTTTAGTACAACTTGAGTAGAATTTCAGCAACTCTCATAGCTTTCAATTTTATGTGACTATATACATGTACAGTCCTTTCTTTAAAACTGTGACATTCTCTGCAATAGAAAAGGGAGCGCATGCCAAACCCCAAGTCAGGATAACTACTGTCCACACAGTGCTTCTATATTGCATTAATAGAGATTTTTATGAGAGATTATTTTCATAATTCTGCCTTGCTTGGATAAGCATTGAATTGAGTTTAAGTTCTCTGAAACCATTATCAACAGGAATTGGAATTTAGCTCTAAATTATAGAAATAGTCATGGATTCAACACTGACTAGGAAATACACTTATGCCTGGGTTCTGTGAACAGGTGAATTATAGCACTATGTTAAAGTTTTAAAACATTTACAACATGGAAAACCTAGCCTTTCATAGGAAATAACCTTTCATATGACTAAAATGTAGAACTTTGAAATTCAAGTACCCAAAGATTTGGCTATTCAAATACACAAATAAACTTACCTTGCCAACAAAGCTTTAATATGGCGCTCTAACAATTCAAAGGGCTTAGAAATTTCTTTTGCATGAACTTTCCCACCATCTTGGGAGAGAATTTGCATGAGAAAGACAGACTACCACCACATAGCCTAGGATGGCTTCTCTCAACTTAGTCTTTCATACATTGGGGGTTAAAGGCCTTTGTTACCCTACACAGCATCCTGAATTCCAGAAATCTTGTTTCTTAAATATAAAACATACATTGTTTGGACAACAACAAAGCTTTTGAATCTTCCTAGACTAGCCACTGTGCAGTGGAGTGCTTTCTTAGTAGTATGACACAAAAGGGATTTGACTTGTGGAAGAAGAATGAGTCACCATAAGCACAATTCCTTCGCAGAGGACACCTTGACTTCTTAGCGGCATCAAGTCTTCATAAATGTCACTGTAGATGTTGTGCTTCCAGGACACCTAAGAGCTAATTTATAAACAATCGATTATGGATGACTCTTGAAAATTAGTGTTGCCCATGCTATTGACAAAGCATGCACATCGTTAATGCCACACAGACTTCACTAGAGTTAATCCAAAATCTCCCGTCTCCGGTATTCTCACTAAAGACCTGTGAATTGATCTCTGACGCATTGTATTTTCTTGTTCCTTTGTTTGTTGCTGTTTTAAGTCTTGACAGCTTCAGGAATCAACACCGAAGAGGCAGGGGTTGACTTTAATGCCATAGCCTCCATCATGACCACTTCACAAAAAAGACACATCAACTAGAGAGAGAGGGAAAAAAATGATTAGCTAGGCAAGAAAAGTAGGCTGTGCATACTTGGGAAAAATACGCTCTAAAATTAAATAACTAGAATTTCCTCATCCCCCATATGTTCCTGTATCATGTCAGCTCTATTCCATATGCTGTCTTAGTGAGCAGTGCCTAACACATCCAGAAATTGCTATCAATTTCTTGGCTCTTTGCATGGGCCCTTAAGGCCCATCCAAGGAACATCTACTCAGCAGTAATTAAAGCAAGGCAGTTTTGTATGGGTTTGTAGAGGAGGCTAACACTAAACTGCATTTTATTAACCTCCTTGGCAGAAAATACTCTCAACTTAGTTGCCTGGCTGACAGTGAATATCATAGGTTGGGTTTAAGAAAAAATAGTTTTATCTCCATTATTAAGACACTGAGCATGAACCCATCATCTTCAAATATATTTTTTTTACAGGATAGGGACCCAGCAGAGCACATGCAATTCACTCAAAAAATGGAAAAGTACAAAAAGTCATGTGACTAATGAGTTGAAAAATGTTGGTTTATCAAGTGTTTTTCCTTGCCACTGCATAATCAGACAAGAACTCTGGGCTGAGAAAATTCCATGATTCTTGATGCCCACCAAGGGTTCATATGACTGCACTCTGTGACCCAGGATTGTTTACTTTGTTTTTGCTTTGCCCTTAGATGAGCACCTATCACCCCGTTTTCTTTACACGATGGTGGTGGGGTTTCTAAGATAAATAACGTAATGAAGCAGACAGCTAGTGTGTCCTTTACATAGTTCCAGGCGTGGCATGAACATCTGACTCTCGTCCCCACAGACTCAGGGGATGTGGTCCCCAGCAAACCGAGAGCCAGGACAAGCATGAGAGCATTAATTTACATGTAAACATAGTCCTCACGGTATACAAAGCAGTGTCAGAAGGCATGAGTGGGAAAGCCAAATTATGACTTCCAGCTCAACAGGATGGCATAGAATCGTCACGTTTTAGGCTTGGTGAAGTCAATTTCAGACTCCCTGGGTACTCTGGGAAGGTTACACTACCCAGACTTACTGATGATGATTCCTACTGCCAAGACCGATAGAATGTCTGAGCATCTTTTGTTTATTTCGTTTGATGAGCATGCTACTATCTGACCATCCTGATCATGTTACTTGGTACTTTTCTGCCTTACTGTATGAGATCATTAACTTAAGTCATAAAGGTAACTTTCTTCACATTGTATCATTACCTTTCAAACTCTTGGCAGGATGGAATATAAGTGATGGACACTTCCCAGGGGTACCCTCATAGACATTCTGTAGTAGTTTTTGCTGTTTCAAAATGATTTTGCCCAGTAACCTAGTCGTGTCCTCAGTTATACATTTCCTTAGATTCATCATGTCATGTAGAGCTTGAACATCATCAATTTATTAATATTCCATTAGGCTAAAAATTATCATTAAGAAAAATATCCATACTGATTATAAGACTCAAGCGGCATTAAAAGTATTAAGATGTGTCACTGGTACCTTGTTAGTACCTTGTAAGTGATTGTGTTTGATTGTCACAATTCCTTTTCCCTATAATTTGTTATCTGGCTAGTTTCTCCTTCTCAAAACTATTTATCATTACAAGATCCCTTGATCTAACCCTCCTTGCTAGGTCCTTAATAGTTAAGGATTTATACCTCATCTCTCTCATCCTTGATCAAAATCACTGGCATCCAAAACTAACTACTAAAGTTCATACTGATAACTTTATTAAGTTTTAACTTTTTCTTTTTTAAAACAAATCAAACTTTAGTGTGTGTGTGTGTGTGTGTGTGTGTGTGTGTGTGTGTGTGTGTGTGTGTGTATGGTATTGCAGTACCATGTGGGAGTCAGAGAACAATAATTTAGAGGTGTCGGCTATCTCGTACTGTCATGTGGATTTCTGAGATCAAACCTAGGTCCTATGGTTTTTCAATAAATGCCTCTGATACCTTTCGTATTTTTAAAATTATTTTAAATGTTTCCAACTTATTTTACTTTATGTATTACTTTCACATATTATTGAGGTTTGGCATGGCACTTCTACACAAGCACACAGCAAGCAGTAAGCAAGCACAGCCTCCTCTTTATCCACTACCTTGATCATTCCCACTCTTTAGTAAACATAAGTCTATATTTGGGCTGACATTTTCTCTCTGTCTGGTTGTGTGGGAATATAATATAATGGCTTAAGAGTTTCAACCATATTACTACAAATGAAGAACTTCCACTTTCCCATATGGATGAATGACATTCCATTATGATAAGTATAAAATTTAAGTAAAATGTTTTCATTCAGTACCCTTTTGAAGCTTTATGACCATCTTTACAAATTCCTGGACATAGCAGTGAATTAGTTAAACTACTTTGGCTCCCAGCAGGTTGCACCCGCCCAAATGCTCTCTGGATTTGAGAATATCACACACACGCGCGCACACACACATACACACACACACACACACACACACAAGCATGCATACTTGCATACGCATCAGCTAATTTTGATATATCTTGACTTTCTCAATGATTGGGCACTTTTAAATATCCCTGTGGCTAGCATACATTCTCCCCTCCAACTTTCCTGAGTCAACTTGCTAAATCAACATTTTATCTCCGCTACTCCAGACCCAATCAGGGAAGTGGCCTCTTACATGCAGAGGTCCTTTAAGTTTCATCTTTCTGCTTCCCTGTCTTGGCATTTCCCTCCTCTCCTCTCTCTCACAGCCCCTCAACTGTACAGCCTAAAAGACCTGCCTCGGAATTTCTGTCTACCCATTTGGCTGTATCGCAATTTTATACATATATAAAATTCTTTTCCCCTCTTTTTAAAAATTAGATGTTTTCTTCATTTGCATTTCAAATGCTATCCCCTTTCCTAGTTTCCTCTCCAAAAATCCCCTATACCCTCCCCTTCTCCCTGCTCCCCAACCCACTCACTCCTACTTCCTGGCTCTGGCATTCCCCTATACTGGGGCATAGAATTTTCCCAAGACCAAGGACCTCTCCTCCCATTGATGGCCTACTAGGCCATCCTCTGCTACATTTGCAGCTAGAGACAGGAGCTCTGGGGGTACTGATTGGATCATATTGTTGTTCCTCCTATAGGGCTGCAGACCCTTTCAGCTCCTTGGGTACTTTCTCTAGCTCCTCCATTGGGGGCCCTGTGTTCCATCCAATAGATGATGTGAGGCTATGCCAGTGCCTGGCAAATACAGGAGTGGCAATTCTTTATTATCAATCAAAACCAGCTTTGGGCAGGGACCTCAGGTGTGGAAGTGCAGCTTTTTGGGAGCTGAACTAAGACCACACAATAGAACCAATCCCCAATACCTGGGACAATCTTCAGAAAGACCTCTGGGGTCTATCCCAGATAATCCTGTAAAATCCAGCTGTAACTCTGAATCTTCTGTCCTCCTTATCTTATTCAAGCCGACATTCCGTCAAACTATAATTCCTAAACTTTTTCATTGGAAAATGATAGTTTGGATCGCTTCCTTATACTGCAGGCCCTCTGACTGTGATTATTTAGCTCTTGTTGTTTCTAAAATACTTTTCCCTGCGCCCTGCAAATGTTCTTCTTAGATTTGCACAAATGAGAAAACAGTAGAGATTCAAAAGTTCTCCACCTGAGGCCCAGAACGCATAGTAGTCATGTCTTCTTCATGCTTGCATCACAGGGAAGCATCCTGAACCTCTCCCAGGTGATGCTTGCAGGTCCTTGGGTGAGCTTATTACACAGCTCCATGCTCCATAATGGGTTGTCATACACTTCAACACCCACCAAAGCCAGCAAACCTTCTCTTCATTTGTCTTCATTCATCTCAGAAGGAACTGCCATTTCCCATGCAGTAATATTTTACCCATTCTCCCTCTTCTGCCTCTGTACTCTAGCTTATAACTGGTGACTAACTCCTACATAGTCAACATTTCAGATATATTCAATATTTTTCCTCCTTTCTGCACTTCCATCAGTTTAATCTAAGGTGAGGTTCTCAAAGCCTTGCATTTTTTGATGAATAACTATGACTTCATCTTAATTTTGTAGAATCTACTCTTCATATTGATACAATAATAATCCTGCCAAGGCTTAACTCTTACTGCAGTTTCACTGTTTAGAGACCCTACACGCTACGCTATGGCCAACACAAGAAAAACTACAGTTTGTTTTCAAAGCTACACCATCCTACCTGGAATGCAAACCTAAGAACATTTTCTTTCAAACATCCCTGACTTTTTTCTTTTTGCTTAAAGTAGTATTGTTTTTCTAATTAAATCATCTAGAAAATTCATTCTTCTCAAACACATGGGAGACATTGCTGATGCTATCAGAACAAAAGCTTGACAAAAGCTTGACAAAAGCATCCTTCTTTCCTGTTCGAATCCTATAAAGAGGAGAAAATTTTGGAATGATATGTTAATTACTGTTTATCTAAATCTACCCCCAAACTTTTTACATGGAAGTCAAAGAACTCTTTTATTCTTAGGATATTTTGGGATAGATTTCTGTTAGTCACAGTATGAGTGTTGATAAATACAAAAATTAGTCAATACAATAATATGTAGGGAGTACAAATAATAGATTGATCAACAATCAAAAGTTATATTTCATAATAGAAACTGAGCAAAACATACAACTCATGAATTTAGCAGCATATTGCTGTATATATTAGAACAAAGAGCAGGAGGAGTATATAGTTTAATGGAGTATTATTAAGGGTAGATCTTGTCTCTTTTGAGTTCTACTGATGTGGTTCAGTTTTGAATTTTTTAAGAGGGACAGATGATATGATGTCCCAAGAGAGCCTGGAAGCTGTTAGAGTTAATTAGCAGATTCAGTAGCCAGTGCTGGCTTTCTAAGCATCAGAGTCCAGGGTCACATCGCATAGATGAGCTAACAACATACAGATCTTAACCACTGTTTTTCCCAGTCAGAGGCCTCCAGT
The DNA here is from genome assembly GCF_900095145.1 of Mus pahari. Taxonomy (NCBI): domain Eukaryota; kingdom Metazoa; phylum Chordata; class Mammalia; order Rodentia; family Muridae; genus Mus; species Mus pahari. Next base: position 79,866,434 of record NC_034602.1, read on the forward strand.
GGCCTTTGGTGATTGTTGACCTCATTACACAAGCACAGCGTTTATCTTTGAGCTTCGAGACCATTAATCTTTCTATCAAACCACAAGACTGGAATAATTTACATTAATAATGCCACTGTTTGCAGGCCAAGTGCTGTGTCAGTGCAAACACATTTCCCAAGAAGTAGTTTCATTAGAAGAGACTGGGTGAAGACACCATTCCTCCTGAGTTGAATTCCATTCTTTTTTTTTTTTTTCTGATGCAAATATTCCATTCTTTTTTTTTTTTTCTGACAGCTCCTTTGTTTGTAGATTTTAATTCATAAAGAGAAACAAAGGTCACTTGTTAAGATGAAGACTTTTGTAGACTAGAGATTGTAGAGAGTGATGAAATAAAACAATCCAAATGACCATTACTTCAGAGGTGTCACAATTTATGAAAAACAGAAGTTAAAAGGACAGGGGCACTAAGCTGTAAGATGTAGGAGTAATAGCACAGATGTGGTAACAGTCCATGTCTTCCCTGTCACTGTGTTTTCCTGGGAGCCAAGAACCACTGCTACATAAGATCTTCTTTTCCACTTCCAATACCATCTGTCACAAAGGGATACAGGGAAAATCCAATCATCTGAGGAGCCCCTCACTTCTCTTCAGCTCCATTGTTCTAGTGTTCTTTAGCGGCCCAGAGAAGGCTCTGCAATCGGTGTGACTTCAGAGACAGTTCGATTTGAGGCATAGGGAAGTGTCACACAGAAAAGATAAAGACTACACAGAGATCATTTCCAAAGAGCATCTAATTTGAGCAATCCTCAGTGTCACTTTTGTAGCGCCTCCTCACTCTGGGAACTCCGGTGATTCTGAACACTCCACCATGGACACATACCATGCTGTCCTCCCCCATCACCCTGGGACCCATGCCTGTTGTGCAGTCTTTGCCTTGTAGTACAGGCCTATAGCACTGTACCTCAGTGTCTCTTATTCCTCGTCATTCAGGTCAGCTGAAATGTCACACTCAGACCTCATTACTATGCTTAGAGAGTTTCCTCTTTGGATCTATAGACCAGTGGAAGCCAGGTGCTAATGGAATCAAGAACTTGTCAGAAGTGGCCAAAAAAACAAGTCTAAAGTTAGGCATGAAGTAATCACAGCACTTAGGGGCCAGAGATCAGGATCTCAGAGTCAACCTCCAGTTTATCATGAGTTCAAGGTCAACCAGGACAACATGATGACCTGTTTTAAAAGAACAGCAACAGATAGGTAGACCAATGTGCAAACAAGATCTCTTTTATAGTTCGAAACCTCACAAATGCTCAGCAGTTGCTCTACCACTAAGCCCTATCTCTAGGCCTATAAATGTTTGTTTGTTTGTTTGTTTTTAACTAAAATGCAAAAAAAAAGAACAAGTGGATGACAGAAATGAGTAAATAAGCCCAGTATTCTATAAAAGGGAACACTGGGGTCTCTGTTGAAATACACTGTGAGTCTCATCTTGAGGGAAAGGAGCAGCCAACTTTATCTGAATAGGATATTTTCAGGTGAATATCTTTGGGCATGATTTTTATTGGAGTGCAGTGTGGAATGTGGAAGCTGGCCTCCAGCAAGCCTCCACTTCTTAAGACATCATAGGAGAGGAGCTGAAGAGATGGTTCACTGGTTCAGAGAGTCTGGTTCTCTTGTAGAAGTGCCCAGTTCTATTTCGAGAATCACAACTCTCTGAGACTTCAGTTTCAGGGGATTCAACACCCTCTCCTGAACCCTGCAGGCACTAGGCACAGATCCATATCTGTGCACGCACATACAGACGCACAGACAAAACACTCATACTTAGAAAATAGAATAAATCTTTTTTTTTAAGAAAGAGTAGGAAAGGGGTGTGCCTTTTAGTTTGTTGTTTGAGTTTGTGATAGCTTCCATGCAGCTGGAATTTGCATATTTGCTGTCATTATTTTACTTTGCTTTTGAGGAATCAAGAGAACAGTAATAATATGCCAACTCTTGTGGGGACTTTTGAGGGGAGTATGAGTGTAGATGAGCCGACAGAGCATGCTTGGCTGACATGCAGAAGTCCTGAGACGGATCCCGGTACTTCACAGGACCCAGTTAGTGGCTCATATCTGACATCCAGACAGTATAGTTCTAGGTCACTTCAGCTACACAGAGAAAGCAACCTGGGTTACAGGCAATCCTGTGATTCTGGAGGGAGGGAGGAAGGGAGGGAGGGAGAGAGAGAGAGAGAGAGAGAGAGAGAGAGAGAGAGAGAGAGAGAGCAGGATAGGAAAGAGAGATAATGTTATTTTGTTAACATTGCTGCGCATTTATATGGCTTCGTTTGCCAAGTCTTCTTGATTAAATTCTTTCATATCTGTGCTGGCTAGTTTCAGGACAACTTGACACAAACTAGAGTCATCTGACAAGAAAGAATGTCAATCGAGAAAATATCCAGCTGTAGACATACTTGTGGGGGATTTTCTTAATTAGTGATTGATGGAGGAGAACCCAGTCCATTGTGTGTGGTGACATCCCTGGGCTTATGGGCCTAGGTGCTTTAAGAAAGTAGGCTGAGCAGGCCTTGAGGAGAAAGCCACTAAGTAGCACTCCTCCATGGACTCTGCCTCAGCTCCTGTTTCAAGTTTCTCACTCTAGTTACTGCTCCGAAAATTTTAGAAAAATAAATCCTTTCCTCCCAAGTTACTTGTTGTCATGTTATTTAGTCACAATAATAGTAACCTAATTAAGAGACTATCCTTGAGTCAAATCTGAATTACTGTTTCTGAGCAGATGAGCATGCAGGTGCATTCTTGTGCATATTGTCCATGGCTGGCTTGGGTTTTGTTTGGTTTTTGTTGTTGGGTTGTTTAGTTTGTTTGTTTTTGTTGTTTTTTGCATTTATCAGTAAACTGTTGAAGTTACACAGAGACCATATGGCAGATAAGATTAATGTAGCTACCCTCTGATCTTTTATAGAAAATAAATAAAGTCTCCCCTCCACTCCTAATCTTGCCCACTGTCTCCACACTGTAGCCACATTCCAGATCTTGCCTTCCCTTGATTGTTCTAGTCTTGGACAGTCTCTTAAAGTCAAGGCCACCTCTTGAGGAAACACTTGATACCTTTCCTCTCTTGACCACTCCATTATTCCATTATTTCTTTCAAAGAATATCTCAGTATATCTCAGACAATCAGTATTTATATTCCCTTGGGAATTTATACTTGTTATTCATTCCAAAAGGTGGTATAGAATCTACTTCTAGGCAGAACCTCTCAGGCTAAGCATGTTGGGGCTTCCAGTCTTGCTCAAGAGGGTTCCGCCTCTCACATTTGCTTAACTCCCAAGTTTGCTCAACTCCTACCTCTCCCTCCTATAGACTGTATTAGCATGGAAGCCAGAGTGATCATTTGAAACATAGGCAACCATGTCATTTAGCAACTTATAATATTCCAAGATTTCATTTTTTAGGATCTTTACTCTGGTAAAGATTCACATCCTCATACAGTCTGCTCCCCAGCAGGAATCATGGCTGCTCTCCCGTCACTCTCCTCATCCTGGCTTTCCTCTAGACTGTTGGAACTCCCACACTAATCTTCTTAAACATAGCCAACATACCTCTCAGAACTTTTCACTTGCTTTTCCCTCTTCAGGAAATATCTGTCCCAGTGACATGTGCTTGACTGACTCTGGTTTCTCGTTCAAATATCTGATGAGCCCTACTTCCCAGGGAGGCCTCCTTTGGCTCAGCAGTCTTAATTTCCTTAAGCCCACTCTCTACATTCCCACTTTTTTTGCCAGGAAATTGATTAATTTTTCTCTACTTGGAATATTCATTAATTTAATTCTTATTAGTAAAGTTCACAGTCTAGTACAGTGTAGTAAGCACACTTAAGTGAAGTATTTGATAAAATCAAGGTAAACTATGTGTGCTTGGTAACAAGAGCATGACTTGGGAAGCAGACAGATGTGAATTGGAAGCCCAGCTATGCCTAGCCCAAGACAAAGTATGTGACCATGTGGCAGCAGGCTGCCTGCTGGACAGGTTTATTATGTGGGAAATGTGGGTAATAGACTACCTAACAAATCTACTTCCCATAAGAACCACATGTATGATGTATGTAACTTGCCTAATATGTAACTGATTTCCAAAAGGGTTCATTCTTTTTAAAATTTCTTTCATTTATTTCCCTGCTTCATTTCATCCAGGAGTATAAACTCTTTTCGGCTTCTGCATTAACGACTAAATTCAAAGCCTTGATTAGGTGAAGAAAAATATGACCTTCAAAAATATGAGCGTCAGAACCCTGGAGTTGGAGACTCACTGAAGTGATACAAGACAAAAATCATATGGACAGCCAACTTAGAAATAGTCTGGATAATGTTATTAACCAGATAAATTGCTGATATTCCTCAAAGTTCAGCTGTTTTCTCTCTTTAAAAAAACATTTTTTTTTAAAAAAAAAGAAAGAAACAGTTTTAGACGGCTCTTACTGGAAAATGCCAGATCAAACATCCTACCTAGCTCTCCCTGAGAACTGGCTGTGCCCCCAGGACACAGTTTCTAGGTAGCTAGACTCTCCAAATATTTGAGGATTAAGTGAAAGAATAAATAAATGCACGAATTCATTAATGAAGGCTCTTTCAGAGTCTGATGAGTGTCTCTGTGGTTCTGATCTTTCAACAGCCACTTAGCAGGGAAGTAGAGGTGGGGAGGCCACCCTGTGGGCCTTGTGTGTGTCACTTAACACAAGGGCTGGACTATGTCACTGTTTTGCTCATTTGCTTCCATAGAAATCCTAGATATGGTCACAAGAGCTAAAGGCTAGTGACAATATTTTCCCGGTTAAGCTGGTTCACTCTTAATCTCAGGAAGTCACTTGCTTCTTCTAACCACACCAAAGGGTATTTATTTGTGGGTTTTAACAGATCTGCAGTGGTTAATGAGATCATACTAACATCTCTTAACAGAAGAACCCTAGAATTCATTTCTTTTATAAAGCCACACTCTTTGTTTCTGTTCCTTTGTGCTTAGCACAATACTTCTTGACTCATAAATACCCCCCTTTGAAAGTATAAACAAGTCCCATGTTGATTTTTCCATTGAACTCTAGTCAGTAAAAATCAGAGATAGTGAGCTGAGGCTTCATTCTTTAAGGCATGGTGCCTTCTCTGAGTACACCCCATTCGTGTAACTTCTGAAGGTCTTTCCAGTAGAACCATTACAAAAATATAGTGCTGAAATATGCACTTCTTTTGAATGGAATAAAACGTACTTAAGACTCCCCTAAAGGACTCAGTTACTATGCAGGCCCCAAAGAGAAGCATTAACTTGCAAGCCTGCTGCAATGATAAAATACCCCTAGGAAAGCAACTAAAGGGGAAGAGAGCGTTGTTTGGCTCACAGTTCTAAATTACAGACATGGCTGAGGGGAAGTCAGAGTGGCAGAAACCAGAAGCACCCAGTCACATCGCAACCATGGTAAAGCAAAGCGTAGTCATCCCTGTTAGTACTCATACTAGCTTTCTCCATTTTTTTATACTGTCCAAAACCACCTGCCTAAGGAATAGTGATGCCCACAGTGGGGGTATTATGGTAAAGATAACCCCCCACAGACATGCCCTCAGACCAATGATTAGAAAATCTTGCAATAAGTTGACATTCCTTGGCAATTCTAGAGTATGTCAACTTGACTACTCACCACAATGTCATTGGGTTGTTTCCTCATTTATAAGTTATTCTCAGTAACATTATCCACAATGAGATGTTACACGGAAGAACTACATACAAGATGATTGAAAATGTTGGCTATTATAATTCTTATCATAATCAAACCAAACTAGCAAATGTTATTGTTATCTCAATATGTCATGGTAATATGTTACATTTATATATTTAATGCTTTTTTTAATTTTTTCTCTCATTGAGGAAAAAGTTATCAATCATCATTTCTGCCCTACAACCTGAAATTTCTGTTTCTGATCACACTGTTTACTCTGAACATTTGATTGGTGGAACAAGCTACTTTTCAAAGTTTCAAACAAATAAGACAACAAACCAAAAGGCTCAAATAACGCACCAAGAAGTTACTGTATTACTAGGGAGGTGTGAACTGACAGGGGAGGTAATATCTCTGTTTATTACTTGTAGCATCTAAGCATGGACTTCGGATTATGTCTCAAAGCATTATGAAAGTTAGGATGAGTGGAAGAGCTCAGAACCAAATGGCAGCAGCAAACTGCATTTGAAGCCTGAAGGAAGTGAAATCACAGTGATTCCCCAACTGAGCAGATATATACAGTTTTCTGGTTATTGGAATATTTACTGTATGACTTTCATAAAAAGAACTAATGGAAGAACAGAGTCTCAAGAACCTGAGAATCAGAGAAACCTCTCTGGAAAATTCTGTGACAGGCTATGAGTATCTTCTTTAAAGTATGTTTGTGGTTTCCATCTGAACCTGGGAGCTAAGGCTGTTCCATGGCCCTCTTACACAAAGCCTATAAGAAGAGAGCTGGTCTCCCGGGATTTGTTCTCACTCCTGACTTCAGAGGTGAGATCACCACGTTCTCTATAATAACTGTCCAAAGCAGGACTGGCCAGGAACACACATGAACAGCTGGGACAGGATTCTTTTGCAGCCATACCCAAACCCTGTCCAGGAGAGAGCTGGTCTTGGCAGGAGTGCTGACACAGGCTTACAAGCCCACAGGAGGGACAAGCTCCAGTCAGAGACAGCAAGACCAACTAACACCAGAGATAAACAGATGGTGAAAGGTAAGCACAAGAACCTTACCAACAGAAATCAAGGCTACTTGGCATCATCAGAATCCAGTTCTCCCACAAGATCAAGTCCTGGATACCCCCAACACACCTGAAAAAAAAAAGACTCAGATTTAAAATCACATCTCATGAATATGATAGAGGACTTTAAGAAGGACATAAATAACTCCCTTAAAGAAATACAGAAGAACACAGGTAAACAAGTAAAATCCCTTGAAGAGGAAACACAAAAATTCTTTAAGAATTGCAGGAAAACACAGCCAAATAGGTGAAGGAATTGAACAAAACCATCTAGGGTCTAAAAATGGAAATAGAAACATAAAAGAAATCATAAAGGGAAACAACCCTGGAGATAGAAAACCTAGAAAAGAGATAAGGAGTCATAGAGATAGAGGAGAGAATATCAACTAGATAAGATACCATAGATGTCCCTCAACAGAGGAATGGATACAGAAAATGTGCTACATTTACACAATGGAGTACTACTCAGCTATTAAAAACAATGAATTTATGAAATTCCTCCACAAATGGATGTATCTGGAGGATATCATCCTTAGTGAGGTAACCCAATCACAAAAGAAGTCACTAGATATGCACTCACTGATAAGCGGATATTAGCCCAGAAACTTAGAATACCCAAGATACATCTTGCAAAACACAAGAAAACCAAGAAGGATGACCATCATGTGGATACTTCATTCCTCCTTAGAATAAGGAACAAAATACCCATGAAAGGATCTAGGTACAGAGACAAAATTTAGAGCTAAGATGAAAGGATGAACTATCCAGAGACTACCCTACCCGGGAATCCATCCCATCATCAGCCACCAAACCAAGATACTAATGCACATGTCAGCAAGATTCTGCTGAAGGACCCTGATAGAGCGGCCTCTTGTGAGGCTATGCCAGTGNCTGGCAAACACAGAAGTGGATGCTCACAGTCAGCTATTGGATGGAACACAGGGCCCCNAATGGAGGAGCTAGAGAAAGTACCCAAGGAGCTGAAGGGGGCTGCAACCCTGTAGGTGCAACAACAATATGAACTAACCAGTACCCCCTGAGCTCATGTCTCTAGCTGCATATGTAGCAGAACATGGCCTAATTGGCCATCACTGGGAAGAGAGGCCCCTTGGTCTTGCAAACTTTATATGACCCAGAACAGGGGAAGGCCAGGGCCAAATAATGGGAGTGGGTGGGTAGGGGAGCAGAGGTGGTGGGGGGGGTATAGGGAACTTTCGGGATAGCATTTGAAATGTAAATAAAGAAAATAATAATAATAAAAGAAATGTGAAAAAAATAAAATCAAAATTTATGAAAATCAAAAAAAGATAGAAAATATTGACACAACAGTCAAAGAAAATGCAAAATGCAAAAACTTCCTAACCCAAAATGACCAGAAAATACAGAACACATTTTGAAGTCAACAAAAGGAGGCCAAAGGGATACAAATTGGATTGGAAGAAGTAAAAGTATCACTATTTGCAAATGATATGATAATATATATAAGTGATCCCAAAAATTCCACCAGAGATTTCCTAAACCTGGTAAACTTCAGCAATGTGGCTGGGTATAAAATTAACTTAAACAAATCAGTAGCCTTCCTCTACTCAAAGGATAAACAGACTGAGAAAGAAATTAGGAAAACGACATCCTTCACAATAGTCACAAATAATATAAAATACCTTGGTGTGACTCTAACCAAGCAAATGAAAGATCTGTATGACAAGAACTTCAAGTCTCTGAAGAAAGAAATAGAAGAAGACCTCAGACTATGGAAAGATCTCCCATGCTTGTGGATTGGCAGGATTAATATAACAAAAATGACCATCTGGTTGAAAGCAATCTACAGATTCAATGCAATCCCCGTGAAAATTCCAACTCAACTCCTCATAGAGTTAGAAAGAGCAATTTGCAAACTCATCTAGAATAACAAAAACCAAACCAAACCAAACCAAACCAAACCAAACCAAACCAAACCAAACCAAACCTAACCAAAACAAAACAAAACAAAAAACCCAGGATAGCAAAAACTATTCTCAACAATAAAAGAACTTCTGGGGGAGTCACCATCCCTGACCTCAAGCTGTATTACAGACCAGGAGTGATAAAAATTGCCTGATTTAGTACAGAGACAGGCAGGTAGATCAATGGAACAGAACTGAAGACCCAGAAATGAACCTACACACCTATGGTCACTTGATCTTTGACAAAGGAGCTAAAACTATCCAGTGAAAATAAGACAGAATTTCCAACAAATAGTGCTGGTTCAACTGGCAGTAATCATGTAGAAGAATGCAAAATCAATCCATTCTTATCTCCTTGTACAAAGATCAAGTCTAAAAGGATCAAGGACCTCCACATAAAACCAGATACACTGAATCTAGTAGATAAGAAAGTGGAGAAGAGCCTTAAGCAAATGGGCACAGAGGAAACTTTCCTGAATAGAACACTAATATCTTATGCTCTAAGATTAAGAATCAACAAAGGGACTTAATAAAATTGCAAAGCTTCTGTAAGGTAAAGAACACTATTAACAGGACGAAATCACAACCAACAGATTGGGGAAAGATCTTTACCAATAGAGGGCTAATATTCAATATATTCAAAGGACTCACAAAGTTAGACTCCAGAGAACCAAATAACCCTATTAAAAATGGAGTATAGAGCTAAATAAAGAATTCTCAACTGAGGAATACTGAGTGGCTGAGAAGCATCTAAAGAAATGTTCAACATCCTTAGTCATCTGGGAAATGCAAATCCACCTCACACCAGTCAGAATGGCTAAGATCAAAAACTCAAGTGACAGCAGATGCTGGCAACGATGTAGAGAAAGAAGAACACTCCTCTATTTTTGGTGGGATTGCAAGCTGGTGCAATCACTCTGGAAAATAGTCTGGCAGTTCCTCAGAAAATTGGACATAGTACTGCCTGAGGACCCAAATTTATACCCAGCATATACCCAGAAGATGCTCCAACATGTAATAAGGACACAGGCTCCACTATGTTCATAGCAGCCATATTTATAATAGCCAGAAGCTGGAAACAATCCAGATGTCCCTCAACAGAGGAATGGATACAGAAGATGTAGTAAATTTTACACAATGGAGTACTACTCACCTATTAAAAACAACATGAAATGCTTAGGCAAGTGAGTAGAACTAGAAAATATCATCCTGAATGAGTTAACCCAGTCACAAAAGAACACACATGGTATGCACTCACTGCTAAGTGGACATTAGCCCGAAGCTCTGAATACCCAAGATACAATTCACAGATCACATTAAGCTCAAAAAGAAGGAAGACCAAAGTGTGGACACTTCGGTCCTTCTTAGAAGGGGGAACAAAATACCCATGAGAAGATATACAGAGACAAAGTGTGGAGCAGAGACTGAAGGAGAGGCTATCTGGAGACTGCCCTACCTGGGGATCCATCCCATATCTATAATCACCAAAACCAGAAACTATTGTAGATGCCAACAAGTGCTTACTGACAGGAGCCTGATATAGCTGTCTTCTGAGAGGCTCTGCCAGTGCCTGACAAATACATAGGTGGATACTCGCAGACAATCATTGGACTGTGCACGGGGTCCCCAATGGAGGAGCTAGAGAAAGGACTCAAGGAGCTGAAGGGGTCTGCAGCCTCATAGGAGGAACCACAATATGAACCAACCAGTACCCTGGAACTCCCAGGGACTAAACCACCAACAAAAGAGTACACGTGGAGGGACCCAGGGCTCCAGCTGCATATTTAGCAGAGGACGGCCTTGTTGGATATCCACGGGAGGAGAGGCCCTTGGTCCTGTGAAGGCTTGATGCCCCAGTGTAGGAGAATGCCAGGACAGTGAAGCAGGAGTGGGTGGGTTAGTGACCAGGGGGAGGGGGGATGGAGTAGGAGTTTTCAGAGGGGAAACCAGGAAAGGAGATAACATTTGAAATGTAAATAAAGAAAATATCTAATTAAAAAAATTTTAGTGAAAGAAAATTCAGCCACCCAAAACTATTGAAAGGTATATATATAAAGTATGTTTGTATTTCAAAAACTTGACTTTTAGAGCTTTTGACACAAAACTATCTTTTCTTCTCATCACTTTTATTTTGAAAACAATTCCAATACAATGGAATGTTGTCTTAACATGCAGAGGGTGAGTTTTCCATATAAAAATGTAAAGCTTCCAGTTTCTGCTCATTGGCCTGCTGGCTCCTCTCTGGGTTTGAACAGCGTATAAAGGATGTAGCCAAAAGTAGAGGCCCTCCATCTGGAAAGTTCAAAGTAGAAGATGAAAAGTCACACCTCGGGAATCAGCTTGTTGACAGGGGACAGCAGTTTCCAGGAGAAAAATAAAGTGATTTTCAAATGAAGTTCACTATCATGTAGAGGATAATCCAGAATGCAGTTTGCTTGAGGAGATTCAACACCTAAAGCTAAGGAACAGAATGCAGCAGGGCCTATCATCCCGGAGCTTGGAAAGCAGAGGCAGAAATGTCAGGAATTTGGTTTGTTTTTTTTTTTTTTTTTTCCATCTTTCAGTTTAGCTGTAAAACCCGGAACTTCTCTTCCACATCTCCAGCACCACACACTGACCCTCGCATCCACAGCCAGACACCAGTTCTCACACTGAGGGCCACACACCAACCCTCATGTGTCTCTGAACCCTGATCAAGAGAGCAGGCCTCCTTTAAAAGCAATGAAAACCAGGACCCAGTTTAGCAGAGACTACAACAAAAGCATGCATGACTTCCTTTGGGCTTGTCCTGGTGAAAGTACCCTGAACACACTGGGCTCACAGGGTCGTCCTTGCTCAGTCCTGCCCCCTTCAGGCGTCTCAAACTGCAAGGGTTAGATTGTATCTGGCCTTTGTGAGATGTTTATGAAAAGGAAAAAAAATTAAAGTATGGTGACTACTGACACCAAGTCATACTTCCCTCATTGCACAGTGACTGTCAGCTAAGGACAATGTGCACATCTCACCTATTTCTAAGGAAAGGAGTGATGGGGACAGTAACTGGAGAGGAGCGAAGGGACCCTAAGAACAGTGACAGCTGAACAAGTCACTTGGGAACAGAGCCACTGTGAGAAGAATGATGGGGAGTGATTCTACAGAAATCAAACAATGGAAAGCACAAAAACAAGGGGAAGTCATCACTAGCCAAAAGTAGCCCCTAGTACTGTGAGATGGGAGGCTCTTCTCCGAAAAGCTGGGGGTTTACCACTGCCTCGATGTATATCAGAATTCTTCAGAGTGTGTTAAGTACAAATCCTTTGGATATTCAAAGCATAGCATTTTAACTCAATGCAAGATTTTCGTAATCACTAATATGCAACTTAGAATACTCACTACTATGTTAAGATTTCCTTGAACATAAAAATACACATCTATGGAAATCCCAAATTTCTAGTAAATTTCTCATAAAATGAGGGACAAATCTTGTGAGGTGCCCTTGAACTTCAGGTGATGGTAGAGAGCCACTGGTTCAGTCACTGACAGCACTGACAGTATGCATGCTGGTGTCCCCTACTGGCATAATGTGACATGACATGACAGAAGCCAATGTGCCAAAGTACTTAGTTACTGAGGGCTGAGGGTTGAGGGCTGAGGGCTGAGGGCTGTTCTGAGACAAACACTACCAAAGCACGAAAGTTACAGCGCTAAGTACACTGTGCTTCTCCACTATCAGATGAAGCAAACAGTAATCTAAGAATGACAATGGCCTTGGGTCCATAATCACATTGTCCTGTTGCTGTGGGCCTTTCCAGGTCATGCATTGCTATGGGAATGCATGGCAGTGAAGGTGATCCTTCCTTCACAGTCAGGGAGCAAGGACACTAGGAGAGATCTCGGGATCACAACCAAAGGCACAGCTCCAGTGACCTATGTTCACACACACACACACACACACACACACACACGCACAAACACACACACAAACACAGAAAGACAGAGACAGAGATGAGACAGAGAGACAGAGAGAGGCAGAGAGAGATGGAGAGAGAGTGAGACAGACAGAGAGACAGACAGAGAGGAGACAGACAGACAGAGAAAGACAGAGAAAGACAAAGAGACAGAAACAGACAGAGCCCAAAGTTTCCACCTCTCTTTACTGTGGCATAGGCTGGGCCTTGCCTTTAGTGTACAGACCTTTGGGGTAAGGTCCAACCCTCACACATGTTCTTACTAGAATTGTCCACGTTTTAAATGTCGGAAGTATAAATAGATCAGAGAGAAAGTAGTAAAGGTCAGTGTGTAGACTCGAGCCTTTGCAACACTACAAGTGTCCTTGAAAGGACATTGCACTGCCTTTCTTGTTAGAGCCACTTGTAATGATGTGAACCTGTCAGAATAGCCAGAGAGAGTATGTATCATGGGGAAATATAATTTTTCAACAGCAATGAGATAGTAAGTAAAGCAGCATATATTCACGCAGTGTAACACTGTAGTAGTGAAGATAAAATACATTTGTATTAGATCATCTTTTAGGGAAATGGGCAAGAAATAGACAAGATACATTGCTAATGGAAAATAGTAATAATAAGACAGTGTACCCATAAAAGTTCTATTTAAAGGATAGGTACATGTACATGGAAAAGAGACCAGATGACATGTTTCAATGTGTGATTACTGTATCTCAGGGTATAATTTAATGGCTGGCAGTGTGCCTGTATATGATAGTCAATCCTCATTGACACACACACATAAAGTCTTGAGAGAAAATTGATTGGTAGTTTTTATTTCTTTATATTTGCTTATATATACATAAGGATCAAATGATTTTTATGAAGAGGATTAGAAACTCTAAGACCATGGAGTTCTTTTAACTGAGTGTGTGTGTGTGTGTGTGTGTGTGTGTGTGTGTGTGTGTGTGTGTGTGTGTGACACATGTTCAGGTATCACAGCATGTGTGTAGATGTCACAGTATGACTGTGTGTGTCTAAAACAATTGAACCTGTATCACAGCATGTTGTGGATATTAGTGTATGAATGTGTATGTGCATGTGTGTCACATATAAATGCATCAAAGCTTGTGTGTGGATGTCAGAGTAAGACTGTGTGTATGACACATGTACATGTATCACAGCATGTTGTGGATGTCAGAGCATGGCTGAGTGCATGTGTGTATGTGTTAGACATGTGTATATGTATCACAGAATGTGTGTGGATGACAAAGGATGGCTCTGTGTATGTCTGTGTGTGTGTTTATGTGTGTGTGTGTGTGTGTGTATGTTGTATATCTATGTATATACAGCATATGTGTAGATGTCAAAGAACAACTTGTAGAAGTTGATTCTAACATTTGGGTTCTCACAACTGAACTTTGTCCATCAGGCTCGGTGGGAAGTTCCATCACCTGCTGAGAACACAGAACATCTCACTGCACAGAACACAGAACTGCTAAAGGACAATTGCACAGTATGTCTTTAGCTATCTATAATCTAATTTTCAATTTGATTGGAATGAACCCTTAACTAGCTAGTATTCCATAGTTATAACAAACTTACTCTCAGGGTGAGTGAAAAGGCTGCCATCAAAGGTAAAAGTACAGGAGCTGGGGACATACATCAGTTGGTAAAGTGCTGGTCATGCAGGAATGAGGTCCTGATTTCCATCATCAGCACCACGTAAAAAGCTGGGCATGGATGGCACATATGTAGCAGAGGACTGACAGCCTTGTTTGGCACCAGTGGGAGAGGATGTGCTTAGTCCTGTAGAGACTTGATACCCCAGAGAAAGGGGCTACCTGGAGGGTACCCACTCAGAGGCAAAGTGGAGGGGGATATGGGTGAAGAACTCTGGGAGGGGGCAACATTAGGGATGTAAATTAATAAATTAATTAATTAAAAAATAAAGGTACTTCGTATGATACAGAGACCAATCTGGGCACGGGGAAACACTCAGGAGTAGGGAGGAAAGGATGGGAGATACCTGGAGCCTGCTGACCAACCAGCCTGGTTTTCTCTGAGCACCACACCAATGAGAAACCTTGCCTCAAAACCAACAGTGATAGCATCTAAGAAATGACATCAGAAGCTGATTCCTTGCCTTCTCATACACACACAAATACGCATACACACAGATACGCACACACACAAGTACACATATACAAATGTACACACACAAGTACACACACAAAAATACACACACACAGATATGCACACACAAATACACACACAAGTACACACACAGAGAGACATGCACACACACAAATACACACATACAAGTACACACACAAGTACACACACACACAGAGATGCGCACACACAAGTACACACACACAAATACACATACACAAGACCATACATGCAAGTACACACACATCACACATACACATAAACACACATACAAGTACACACACACTAGTACACACAGGCATACACAAGTACATATACAAGTACACACATACACACAAGTA
>NC_034602.1:79881781-79888481 GCF_900095145.1 Mus pahari
ACACACATAAACACACACACTAGTACATGCACAAGTACACATACACACAAGTACACATACACACAAGTACACACACAAATACACACACAAGTACATACACACAAGTACACACATACCACACACACATAAAAACACATACAAGTACACACACACAAATATGCATACACACAAGTATACACACAAATAAAAGTACAGACACACAGATATGCATACACATAAGTACACACACACAAGTACACACACACACACACACAATTAAATTATAAATAAATTAACAAATCCCAGATTTCAAATTGTTTTTAACAACCAGGAATTAAAGGCTAAAATAAGTTGAACTTTCAAGGAACTAAAAAGTCCTACACCTAAAATTAAATAGGAAATATAGGACAGAATATGAAAGAAACCCGCCCTACCAGAAGATATGGAAATTAGTTGACCTCGAATTTAAAATACACTAAAAATGATGAAAAGGCCTGGACTTGGTATCCAAGTATCCTTTCTGGATGGAGGACAATCACTGTCAAGAAGAATCCCTCATGTTCTCTGCACTGTGTTTCAAAGTCGTTGACACACCGGAGGGTGTGAGCTGAGTATGAGGAGTCTAACTGCAGGCCAGCCGAGACCCTGGCCTGGAATAGGAAAGGCTTCAAACACTCCGTTTTCAAACACTGGGAGCTGTGTCATGTGATAGCAGAGAACCCTTCAAGATAAAAGACAGAATATATGTTAGTGGGCAACACTCCTAGGAGTGGAAATTGTGTTGAACACTTCCTAAGGCCCCAAGAATGCTCAAATCCACACTTTAACCTTGGTGGGAACTGTATTAGTCATGATTGTGGTGATTTCAGAGGCCTGCTGGTTTCCTATGGAAGAAGCCCACAAAAGAATGGAAACTGGCAAATGCCGTGTTTCTGCTTTACATCGTAGTATCTGTAGTCAGTGATGAAGTTAGCCATCAAAAGGGACATAGAAAAGGGATTGAAGGAGATGATAGCAGATATTAAGAGCCCTAGAGAATTAGGAAAAGACTAAAACGGACAAAAAAGAATTTTAAAAAATGCTTCTCTTTCTCTCTATATTCATTCTTTCACTTTGCCATGAATGAATTTTTAAAACATTTTTTTCTTTGATTTTCACCTATTCTCTTGCCCTTCTTAACAAATGAACATAGTTTTACTTAGTGAACCAGGGCCCTTGGGGTTTTAAAGAGAGGACTTTAGAACCGTAAAAACCACAAAGTCATATAATAAACATTACAAGGTATTGCATAAAGTGAGACGGAGATGAATTGAAGTGGAGTTTAGACATCCTGATGCAAGAGCAATTCCCTGAGTCATAGAGGAAGCTGGGACAAGTCCCACTGACATGACATCAGTGAATCCACATGTCTGTCTTGCCACAAAGTCCACAGGGCTTTCCTAGGCATAGGAGTAATTTTTTTGAGACAGGGTTTCTCTGTGTAGCCCTGGCTGTCCTGGAACTCACTCTGTAGACCAGTCTGGCCTCCAACACAGAAATTCNCCTGCCTCTGCCTCCCAAGTGCTGGGATTAAAGGCGTGCGCCACCACACCCGGCTTCCAGCGTTGACTTTCTAATGTTACTCTTCTGTCTTCTTTTCCAAGAACCTGTTTTAGAAAAACACTTCTAGATAGACAGCCCCTGCATCTGCCCATGTTAGCTGGTTACCCGCTCCAGTGAGAAGTGGTATTGTGGCTGTGGATTGTAAATTAAATGCAATTGCCAGAGTGTGCTTATCAAAACAAGGAGCTGAAATAAAGATAAGAGAGAATAGGACTATTTTGGCATAGGTACAGGTGTAACTCAGCTATTTTTAAAAGATAAAATAGATTTTTATTCCCATAGTGAGAAGATGGTCATTTGGTGAACATACTGCTTCAACGCGGGTGTTAGATAGCACATCAAATGCTGGGTTAAGTTACACACACACACACACACACACACACACACACACACGACTTTTCCTTAAATTACCTACTGGTTTTGAAGGGAATGATAAGATGGTCCCATCCAATTCTTATTTAGAAATAATATTTCTGATGTTATCTTGTGCTGAAAATATGAAAGAAGATTGTACAAAATGAGGCCTTCATATTGTACGTACCCCAGCAGTCTGAACAAACAGGTGTCCTTCTTCATGGCTCTGCCCTGTTCCACTTGTGTCTACATGATAGTCTACGTCTCTCTATACTGCTGACCTACTGAGGGTTTGCTGCCGGGAGAAAACACAGAGATTGTCTCGTGGATTAAAAGGGAGCACAATAGAAGGGTACGGTATGGCACATGTCTTTAATCCCAGCCCTAGGGAGGTAAAGATGGGCAAATTTCTGTGCATTCCAGACCAGCCAGAGCTACACAGAGAGTTCCTGTCTGAAAGAAGGGTGGAGAAGCTTAAAATAAGTAAAGGATAATGATTATGAGGCAATTTGACACAGACTAGGTAACAGTAAAATGCCTAACAGTCATATGGTAGCCTATAGCCGGACCATTGTGTGACAGATGTCCTTTTATATTTAGCAGTGTTGCTCACTGTTTGCCTATTGTTAGAGCTGTAACAGGTAGTTGGCATCACTTAGTATGCTATTTTCCAATTTCTCCCTATAGATTAGAAAGAATTCAAAAGGCACATGCTCCCCTGATCTTAGAAATAGTATTATTCTCCAAGGGCTCTATCAAGAATCAACAAATCGTAGGGCACAAAAGTATTTAAATGGCTAGACAAGCAAATGGTGGACCAGTTGTCAAAACCTGATGTCTGTGACTTGACAGATATATAATTATCATAAAAGGAAGATAAATCCAAAGTGTTATCAAAGGGAAGTGGCTAATCAAGATTCTGGACCAGAAACTGAAGATGCTATAGAAATTCCTTCATTCAAAAGCCTATAGCCTTGACTATGTTGAAAAGGAAAAAAAATCTACCCGTTCTTCAATTAGCTCTCAAGGCAGCACCCTGGAGTCTGGAATATAGGCACTTAAAAGCAAAACCAACAGAAGTGTCTCCCTTCAAGATAGGCTCAGTCCCCTGATTCTTCAACTGCTGCACACATGGAAGCCACTGGCAGGATCTGCTTCCATTAAGAAACTGGGCAAGAATGGATTATGCAGGAGAGTGGGAGTCGTAATACCTTTATAGCCGTTGCCACACTCAGAGTGCTTAAAACCAAGTCTCACCATCACTAAGTCTGCTATGATCATTCAGTGCGATTTGACCAGCTTGACTGTCTATACTCTGATCACTAAAATAGACGTGTGAAAGACCTTTGTCGGATGTCTTAGCTCTCTGGCAGATTTCATGCCCATGGGAATCATTGTGACCATAAGTTTATTTCTTATATGCATTGTCTTCTGAAAGGCAAAGGACTGGCCAGAGGGTCCTAGTCCTTCATGCTCTTAGACCTCACACTCTGATGCCAGTGTTTACCCAACACTGAAATGCTGACTGTCACATTCCACTTCTTTTACCTGACCCTTAAGAAAAAGAAATTACACAATGTTGGAAATGTTTCTCCATTGAAAGAAATATCTTAGCATCTAAAGTATTGCCACATTTAAACAGTTGCAACTTAGCATTAGCAAATCCAGGAATAAATATGCATTCTTGAAGGTCATCTGAATTGATTGTGAGAAGGAGATCTGTACTGGCTAGCTTTGTGTCAACTTGACACAGCTGGAGTTATCACAGAGAAAGGAGCTTTAGTTGGGGAAATGCCCCCATGAGATCCAGCTGTGGGTCATTTCCTCAATTAGTGATCAAGGGGGAGAGGCCCCTTGTGGGTGGGACCATCTCTGGGCTTGGATTCTATAAGAAAGCAGGTTGAGGAAGCCAGGGGAAGCAAGCCAGTAAAGAACATCCCTCTATGACTTCTGCATCAGCTCCTGCTTTCTGACCTGCTTGAATACCAGTCCTGCATCCTTTGGTGATCAACAGCAGTATGGAAATGTAAGCCGAATAAACCCTTTCCTCCCCAACTTGCTTCTTGGTCATGATGTTGTGCAGGAATAGAAACCCTGACTAAGACAAGATCCATTTTCAGTCAGTTTATTCACTTTGATTTCTAAGCCAACCATGCCGAAGGTTAGACCCACGTGTGTGGTACTTAAAGTAGGGTAGCATCCTTTGCAGACCATTTTCCATGACCAGTGCTTCATGAAAAGCCTCTTGCCCTACTCCTCTTTAGAACCATAATAACCACAGTGAAATGTTAGCAAAGGCAGATGAAATTCACTCTTCCTGCCTCCCAGAGCTCTCACAGCCTTGGAGTTGGTAGCTCCCAGGTCTCAGGTGCTTAGTGGTACCATTATTATTTTATTGCTACCATTTCACAAGTATCTTGAACAATGTGTATCAAAATACATGCCATGCCATCAATCGGTAACAGAACAAGTAAGGTGAAATCAGAACTTTTTGACCTAATCTGCCAACAGCCCAGCCTCCCCTTCAGTTATTTACCAAGAATCCAACAGTTGCGAGTTTGAGAGGCCATAGAAGAACATGATAGCAAATCCATATTCAGTCTAAACAATCTAGAAAATATAGCAGAAAATGGCAAACTATTGTATGGATGTGTACAGACTCTTTCACTAATAAAAAGGAAACTGTTGGTCCAAATTCCAGCTTTGTGTCTTCTTATTCATACCACTTTTAAAAATTATTTATGTTACTAAATCTATTTTTTCACAAATAAAAGATATGGCCATAAGTATTTCCTAGGTTACTGTCAAGCTGAAACTGAAGTACTATAGGAAGGTGCTTAGTGTTGAGTTTAGTAATGGGACACAAATAAAATAGAGTGGGCATTGTAATTATTAAGTATACAATTGTTTGAAAATATATCTGACACAAAAGGTAAATGGGTAGAAGCTAGAGTGCCATTAGTGGAAGAAAATCTACTCCGGCCATGGATATGAGGTTCTAGTAAGGAATGTCTTTAGATGGCCTGAGATGGCTTTGAACATGAGCAGGGGGAAGATGTGAAGCATAAAGTTAAAAGATACACAGCAACAGATTGCATTCCCTAGAAGATGCATTCTGAAATAAATGGGTGTTTTACCTCCCCATCTTTAGTCATACACCAAGAGCATGCTTGGTGCCTGCAGAGACAACCATGGACACCAGATTCCCTGAAACTGCTGTGATAGAAGGCTCTGAGTTACCAGGTGGTTGCTGAGAATCGAACCTAGGTCCTCTACAAGAGTAGCCAGACGATTAATATAGTAAAAATGGCCATCCTGCCAAAAGCAATCTACAGATTCAATGCAATCCCCATCAAAATTCCAACTCAAATCTTCACCAAGTTAGAAAGGGCAATTTGCAAATTCATCTGGAATAATAAAAAACCTAGGATAGCAAAAACTATTCTCAGCTATAAAAGAAACTCTGGGGTAATAACCATTCCTGACCTCAAGCTGTACTGCAGAGCAATTGTGATAAAAACTGCAAGGTACTGGTACAGTGACAGACAGTTAGATTAATGGAACAGAATTGAAGACCCAGAAATGAACCCACACACCTATGGTTACTTGATCTTTGACAAAGGAGCTAAAAACCATCCAGTGGAAAAAAGACAGCATTTTCAACAAATGGTGCTGGCACAACAGGCAGTTAGCATGTAGAAGAATGAGAATTGATCCATTCTTATCTCCTCGTACAAAGCTCAAGTCTAAGTGGATCAAAGAACTCCACATAAAACCAGAGACACTAAAATATATAGAGGAGAAAGTGAGGAAAAGCCTCGAAGAAATGGGCACAGAAGAAAAATTCCTTAACAGAACAGCAATGGCCTGTACTGTAAGGTCAAGAATCGACAAATAGGAACTCATAAAATTGCAAAGCTTCAATAAGACAAAAAGGCCACCAACAGATTGAGAAAGAATTTTTTAAAATCCTAAATCTGATAGGGGACTAATATCCAATATATACAAAGAGCTCAAGAAGCTGAACTCCAAAAATTCAAATAACCCCCTTAAAAAATGGGGTACAGAACTAACCATTCTCAACTGAGGAGTACTGAAGAGCTGAGAAGCACTTGAAAAAATGTTCAACATCCATGCAAACCAAAACAACCCTGAGATTTCACCTCACACCAGTCAGAATGGCTAAGATCAAAAATTCAGGGGACAGAAGACGCTGGTGAGGATGTGGAGAATGAGGAACACTCCTCCATTACTGGTGGGATTGCAAGCTTGTACAACCACTCTGGAAATCAGTTTGGCGGTTCCTCAGAAAACTGGACATAGTACTATTGGCAGATATAGCAATACTTCTTCTGGGTATATACCCAGAGGATGTTCCAACTGGTAATAAGGACACATGCTCCACTATGTTCATAGCAGCCTTATTTGTAATAGCCAGAAGCTGGAAAGAACCCACATAGATGTCCCTCAATAGAGGAATGGATACAGAAAATGTGGTGCATTTACACTATGGAGTACTACTCAGCTATTAAAAACAATGAATTTATGAAATTCTTAGGCAAATGGATGTATCTGGAGGATATCATGTGAGTGAGGTAACCCAATTACAAAAGAACTCACTTGATATGCACTCACGGATAAGTGGATATTAGCCCAGAAACCTAGAATACCCAAGACACAATGTCCAAAACACAAGAAAATCAAGTAGAGGGAAGACCAACACATGGATACTTCATTCCTCCCCAAAATAGGGAATAAAATTCCC
>NC_034602.1:79889071-79920427 GCF_900095145.1 Mus pahari
AGGGGGAGGGTATAGGGGACATTTGGGATAGCATTTGAAAAGTAAATGAAGAAAATATCTAATAAACTAAGTTATATAAAAAAGAGTAGCCAGTACTCTTAGCCACTGAGCCATCTCTCCACCCCCACATAAATATTTTTAATCAGTATTATTTGAGAGTCTTTGCTTCTTTTTGGTGCATGAACTAAGTCTGTTCTAAAGTTTTTACATGCATTTATTAAGTATAAAACAAGAAAAAAAATGTATCCTACTCTGTAAGGCCTATGTTTTCCCAGTCTTGACTAGCAGGAACCAGGAGCTTTCTGTTGGCATTTACATTTGGCTTTAGATTTAAACACAAATACCATTTACATTAATTAATTTTTGTCTTGATCTTGCTTTCATGATTGATCTGGTTTCTCTCATGTAATTCCAATAGTACTTGGGAAAGTAGCGTTCTTGGTTGGCATTTTTTTTTTTTTCAAAGACAAATTCATAGCAGAGCTTACAAATCTCTGCAAAGAAACCAGATAAAGGATCAGGCTTAACAACAAATATGGCTGAATAAAGACTTTGTACAACCGAGCCATGGGGTCAGAGGTGGATAGAAGCATGCGTAGGCAAGAGAACAAGTTTCTCCATGCCACCCATTTGCCCTCAGTTTCCTGTTGTGGGCTGATTACAGCCTATGGCTTATGTAGATTGTAATGGGGGAAAGTGCTTAACTAGCCTAAGCCGAGTTGTAGTCATCAGTTCTCAAATGAGTCATAAAGAGGAAGTGTCTTTATGGCATACAAAGACATTCTCATAGCCGTGGCTCTGTTTCCTGTCTGAGAACGCTAGTGAAGTGGCTCCTTAGTTCTACATTATAACTCTGGTGATCTTTCCTGAGCTTTGGTTTTATTGCCTAGATTCCTATAAACATCCCTGAACTTAGGGCTGGGGAGAAAAGGCTCGGTTAGTAGAGCACTTGTAATGCACCCATGTAAGATGCTAATTATAGCCGTGAACATTTGCAACCCCCCTTTTTTTTTCTTTTTTCTTTTTTTGGTTCTTCGAGACAGGGATTTTCTGTATAGCCCTGGCTGTCCTGGAACTCACTCTGTAGACCAGGCTGGCCTCGAACTCAGAAATTCGCCTGCCTCTGCTGAATTAAAGGCGTGCACCACCATGCCCGGTTTATTTGCAACCCTTCTGATGGGGATAAAGATACAAAGACAAGTATGCCTGGAACTCACTGGCCAGGTTGTCTAGGTGGACTGATTAACTCCAGGTTTAGTGAAAGAACCCCTATAGAAAATAAGCTGGAGAAAGACTGAGGAATACACCTGACATGAACCACTGCTCTCTAAACACATGATCACATATACACATGTACATCTGCAAGCCCATACACACACACACACACACACACACACACACACAAACACACACTAACAGGCTCTCTAGGTTATAGTTCCCCAATAGCTTGACCCACTAAAAGCAAAATCAACCACAGCATCTTCAATTTTCCCCTAATTTTTTATTGTTTTGTTCTTATAATCCCACTGTTTAGATCTTGAACCCCTCCATTCTTTCTGATGCACACTCTAAGATTCTCTCAGCTAGTCAAGCTTCCACAGTCTTCCTCTGTCACCAGTAATGAATCAACTTTCACCAAAACTTCCTCATCTACCAAGCATTCCTAGTTTCCATTGGCGCTGCCCTGCTCTGAGCGAACTTGACTTCTCACCTGAACCTGTAAATGGCTCATGACCAGTCTCCAATCCTCCTATCTCTTTTTGATCCAACTCGACATCTCAGTCAATTATCACATCATGAAAACTCTTATGATGCTTCAAACATATCACATGCTCCCACCCACCAGTGAACTAGGAACACTTAGCCCTTCGGTCAAAGCAATCCTTATCTTTCTAAGCATTCATCTCCCATGACTCCTGTGTTCTTATCTATGTTCCATCCAGACCAATCATAAATACCAACTGTCACCCTTGCCCTTTGACCGTGTTCCTCTATAATGGTCTTCTAGAACATTTTTGAAGTAAATGAAGCATCAGTCTGTCACAATGGCAACTACTTTGGCTATCCACTCTTCCTTGGCTTATTCTCTTCCTTGCCTCACTCTTGGTCAGTGTTTTCTTCCTTTCCTCTCCTAGACTTAATGCATTGAATGTCCCAGTGTTCACCCTTTCCTGTACCTTCTGTTTCTCTCATTATAGAGGCAGACCCATCTTTAGAGTCTGACCTGAACCTGTATGGCATCCTTGGGAATGCAACCCACGAATAGCCAATGTCCTTGAAACATAATCAACCACAAACCTCTGGGCCTGGTTACCGTAGTTTAAATTGAATAGGAAGAACAACAGTATGAACTAACCAGTATCTCCAGTGCTCCCTGGGACTAAACCACTAACCAAAGAGAACACATGATGGGACTCATGGCTCTAGATGCATATGTAGCAGAGGATGGCCTAGTCGGTCGGTCATCAATGGGAGGAGAGGCCTTTGGTCCTGTGAAGGTTCTATGCCCCAGAACAGGGGAATGCCAGGGCCAGGAAACAGTAGTGGGTGGGTTGGTGAGCAGGGGAAGGGGGAGGGGATAGGGGGTTTTGGGAGGGGAAACTAGGAAAGGGGATAACATTTGAAATGTAAATAAAGAAATGAAAAAAAAAACAAAAAAATTAAATTAAATTAAATTAATTCAATTGGTGCATCTATTCTGGGACAATGCTTCCTATGAACAAGCAAATCAGCCAATGATCTCCAACAAGAAGCAACATAGGCCCTTTGGCTGGAAGACTCCTTGCTGGGCTTGGCACTGCAGCTTTCAATCGAAGTTGGGTTGCAGTTGGCCCAGGATGCTCTCAGCTAGTTTTCCCTCTCTCCCTTTCTGATGCCAGGCTTGCCTGTCTCCTCAGGACCACTCCAGCATTTCTAGTTTCCCTTCTCATTTTCTCGTTCAGCATTTCTGTAACCAAATCTTCCTGTGTTTAGGGCACTCTTGGACTGACCGCTTTTACATCTGTTTCTTGACTTTGCACCATCTCTGTTCTGGAAGCAAATCCCAGTAAGGGGTGGGGGTGGGGATCTAAAATGTACTTGTCTGATTCTGCTTGAGCGTGCTCTCTATCGTATTCTTAAGAATAATGTGACCCTGGTTTCATCACAAGATGGAGACACTGAGCCTGTCAAGAGAACAGACAAAAATCATCATAGGTCAGAGAAAACTGTAGTACTGACCTTCCCCCCCCCCCCCCAGGCTAACAGCTGTTTCAATGCTATGAATGTAAAACAGGACAGCTATCACTGTGCACTGATAGATAAATAAAGATAGTATGATCTTGCTATCTTTTACCCTATCTCAACACCAGACACAGAGTGATCACTTCGCACACATCTGAACAGGTGAATAAGGTTTTTTTTTTTTTTTTTTTTTTTTTTTATGATGACTTCCTATATCCAACAAGACTTTTCAGAAAAATATGTCTTCGTTAAAAAACACCTGTTAATTTGGCCATCATTAGAAGCCCATGTAATCCTGATTCAGCTAGTTGCAAACAGGATTCGTTCATCTCTCTGTGACTCAATTTCCTCTTCTAGAAATTGGAGATAATAGTGTTAACTCATAGAGTTGTTACTAGATAATAGGTAATTAAAATACATCAAGTGCTTCAAATAGTGCCTGCCATTTGTTAAATGCTGTATTAGTGTTACCCAATAGAATGCACAGTCTCTTTCAGCTGCTTTTGGGGTCTTCTTGAGTGTGGTCATGCTTGGTCCCTTTTTGTGAGCTCTCCATAGCCTCAGTAATAGTGTCAGGCCTTGCGGCCACCCCTTGAGCTTGATCCCACTTTGGGCCTGTCACTGGACCTTCTTTTCCTCAGGCTCCTCTCCATTTCCAACCCTGCAGTTCTTTCAGACAAGAACAATCATGCTTCGGAGTTTTGACTGTGGAATAGCAACCCCCTCCCTTACCTGATGCTCTGTCTTCCTGCTGGAGGTAGGGTCTACAAGTTCCTTCTCCCCACTGTCTGGCATTTCATCTAAGGTCCCTCCCTTTGAGTCCTGAGAGTCTCTCACATCCCGGGTCTCTGATGCATTCTGGAGGGTCCCCTTAACTTCCTACCTCCTGAGGTTGCCCGTTTCTTCCTGCTGGCTGCTGGAGCTTCAGTCCTTTTCCCTCACCCAATTCTAAATCAGGTTTTCCCTTCCACCCAACCCCCAGAACACTTTCCCTCCCAGATCCCTCACTCCCTCCCCACCTGTGATTGCTTTCTTCTCCCTCCCAAGTGGAACAGAGGCATTCTCACTTGGACCCTTCAGCTTGTTGACCTTTTCGAGTTCTGTGGACGGTATCTTGGGTATTCTGTACTTTTTTGGCTAATATCCACTTATTAGTGAGTACATACCATGCATGTCCTTCTGGGTCTGAGTTACCTCACTCAGGATGATTTTTGCACCCAACCAAGGAACAGAAGCTGCTGACCCCCCTGTGGTTGAATTAGAGAAAGGCTGAAAGAAGCTGAGGACAAGGGTGACCTTGTAGGAGGACTAGCAGTCTCAATTAACCTGGACCCTGGAGATTTCTCAAACACTGGACCACCAACTAGGCAGCATACACCAGCTGACATGAGGCCCCCAATACATATACAGCAGAAAAGTGCTAGGTCTGGGTTCAGTCAAAAAAATGCACCTAACCCTCAAGAGACTGGAGGTCCCAGGGAGTTTAGAGGTTCTGGTTGGGGGCGGGGACATCCACTAGGAGACAGGGGGGTGGGGAGGAGGCATGGGATGTGAAACAGTCAGAGGGTGGACTGGGATGGGGTGGGGAGGATAAAATCTGGAGTGTATAAATACATACATACATACATACATACATATATACATACATACCAATAAAAAGGAACATACAGTCTCCCATTTTCTAGTCAGAGCCCACTAAAACCCACCAACATCTGTATTGCCTCATCTGGTTTTTTTGTGGATTCTGAATTTTGACTTTAGGTCATCAGGCTTTACCCAATGACCCAACTCCACAGCCCCAATAATAGGTCTTAATTATTGGTCTCTAGCCGATACTATAAAATATTTTATCTCTAGCAATAAAGCAAAGTAAATAAGTGAACTGTGAAAAGACATAGGTCCCTTGACGCATAGTAATGTTTGGGGACGATTTTAACCATCTGAGTTGGTTGTAGTACATTTCAGTTTCCATTTTTTTCCCTCCAGGATATCTTGGGACACACTCACCCTTTACTAAGTTCGAATAAGCATATGAAGGAGAGTTAGGTGGCAGTCGTTGGGTACACTCCCCAGTTGCTTGAAGCACCTATAGTCTCTTTTCCTGGGTGGGTGGTTTCCTGTCTGTGTTTGGTTTGAACTGGTTCCAGGGCTTGTGGTTTGGGCCAGGCTGCTGCTCTGCACTACCACCCTGCAGAGTGTTTAACTGTGGTGTGTTGATTTTGCAATGGGCACATGACGTCAGACTTTCTCAAAGAGGAACACGGGATCCTTTCATGCTCTGGTTTGCACGTTTTCCAGTTTTCCCTCTCACGCTAGGCAGCTCGCTCAGGCCGAGTAGTCATGCTTCGCAAACGTGCACATATTCCATCCTCAGAGACGACAGACAGTTTGAGTACCAGAATCACTCATTAGAGCAGAAAGCTAACCGAAGCATCCAGCAAAAGACACAATTAGGAAATCTTAGTTTCCTTACAAAGATAAAGATAAGACAATGCGGGGAGAATATGAGTTTGCCATGGAACTGAGATAGAAGGAATATAAAAAGTTGTGAATATAAAATTATCAAGCAGACGTGGAAGAAACACCTTTTGTACTGTGGTTTCCTTGACCACTAACTTAACAAGAATATTTCCTTCATGATATTTTGGATAGATTCTTCAAGTTTAAGATTCAACTCTTTAGGAAAAAATATCTCTGGGAGGAGATGGTATTTGAGAACGTGGTATCAATCAGATATTATTTATATCTTAATATTAATATGCATAATTTTCCTTCCCTCCCTTCTTCTCTCCATATTGATAGCTATATCAAAATATCATGTGATATATTAGGAGTCTGAAATTTTACGTATTCATCAGGTATATGCTACAAATTCACTTTCTGCCAGTTACTATTCTGATTATACTGTATACCTTAGAAATAAAAACTAAATCAAATAGTTTTCCCTGTCTGAGGTAAAGAACATACCATATGAAAATATTCTGAACCATAGTGCTCAAATCCCACTGGTAGTTTTTTAATTACCACCTTAAATGTTAGTGAAGATTTTCTGAAAGCCCTCAGGCTAAGAGATAATTGCCCAGCCTTCACCCATCCCTCTTGATATGGGCAGCAACATCTCACCTCGGAACTGTACTGCCCAGCCCTGTAGCATGAACATGAAACAAAACACAGTATTTATTTCCTCCACTTGTCAGAAGAAACCCAAGTTCCTTGGAACTGTGGAGGCTTAGCAAGGAAGTGTAGGGGAGGTGGGAGGTGGGCAAGGCAAAGCATAGTAATGCAAACACAGACACCAGGATGCTCATTCACTCCCCTGCATTTCTGCATCTTGATACTCTGGCCACTTCCCACAGACTGCCTCATTTGGCATTAGCTCCTCTATTATGTAGGAAATCAGGGCAATTACAGCTAAGGCTTTGTATCACCTGAAGAAATAGTGTGTCCTTGGATTCCAGGAGAGAGCTGGTAGCTGATTCAGTTGAAGAGTTGTGAATAGTTTTTAAAACTAATTATCTCCTACAAAATTGTGGTAAGCATTAATACCTTTGCCTAGAGAGAATTTGTCTGCTTAAACAGCTCAAAATGCCTTGTGACAACCGTGAGCTCAAAGCTTTAGAGCCATTCCTTTGTTCCCAGATTAACAACAACAACACAAAAAATCTGGTATATACAATTTAAGGAAAGAGCCTATGGCACAGTGCCCCTTATCAGGGTCCTTGTCACAAACAGGGAATCTAGTTTATGAACTCACTTTGCTGATAACAAGACCGAAGCCCAGGAAAATACATAATATACCCTAAACTAAATATACCCTGAGCAAGCAAGTCTCAACCAAATAAATAAATAAATAAATAAATAAATAAATAAATAAATAAATAAATAACATGCAAAAAATGCAGTATATGCTTAACAAAACCTAAAATATAAAAATCTGAAGTCAAGATCAAGTAATAGACCGATTATTCACTTTATATAAAAGGAGCATGCATTCAATCTCTGTAAATAATAAGTACTTGATGAGGTTAATACAGTTTCACTACTCCATATTTTCATTTCTTTTTCTGGTGTGTGAGATGGGTTCTTACTATGCACTCAAGCTGATCTTGAATTCGAGACCATCCTGCGTTATCCTCTATGGGTGCTGTGATTGCTGAGATGAGCCGGCTTTATTTCTCCAAGTGTTTGTTGCCTACCCACAAACATTGAAAGCAATGCTTCCTGGCCTAAGTGAGTCACCTTAGTCTCAACAGAGGCAGCCCCCGGTGTGAGACTCACCACTACGAAGGTGAAATTCAGTCCCTGTGCATGGAATAGTTCGTCATAAAGATTTCAAAATATAAAAGCGACACTGAGATTTTGGAAGAAGAATTCCTGACTGCTAAATGAAAGGATATCTGATTAAATGTCCCTGCAGATGGAAACAACTGTAGAAGAGATAAGATATATTGCAGAAGTTGATGTGTCGAACAGTTCTATGCTAAAGGGTGGGATGAAGAAACCCAGGTTACAAGGTAATGTGACAGTCCAGTGTGGGAAAGGAAGGGCTCAGGTTTGGGTGACTCCCAGCTCTAAGTACCAAAGGCTGTGACTCATCTGTCTCCAGTGTCCATCTATGATCTCCGGGTGACATGGTGGAACCCTAAGGGAAAAATAGATTTTGTTAGCTCGTTCTTCCAGCTTTCCAGGAAAGCCTTAGCTAATGTCAGGACAGGACCTCCTAGAAATTTTGAGGAATTTCCAGCACTCCTATGTAAGTCATAGAGATCTGTGACCACGTCACTCCTTTCCTATGTGACCCTTGTCACTGGATTCTGCTCGTTTCTCAATCACTGCAATAAGACCCCACATATCCTATCTTTGAGTGCTACTTGCTTCGGCAGGGACATCTATTCTTGCATTACAGCATCAAGTAACTATAAACAAGTTTCATAAAAGCAAGAGGAGTTAGGCTATGTCTCTTTAGAATGAGACCAGGAGAGGTGGAAGTCAGTCCCCTATACTTACAAGTATCAATAACACAAACATAGAAGTCCAATGTAGCTACATTTTTTTTCATGAATTTATCATGCAATATTCAGATTCTCATTGAATTTCTCTACTAACTCTGGAGTTAAGCACACAGAAACAAGAGATCTGTGAACCAGTGACCACAGGCTTTGGCAGCCGCTGCATGCCTGTTATGAGTTAAATTGGAGGCGGCATGTGGGTTTTAACTCATATGTCAATTCTGACCAGCTGGAAATGACAATTTAAAATGATAAAGATGCTGAGCCTGCATGTGCACCTCAGGGGAAGTATTCTGGTGGCCTATGACAAAGAAGGGCACAGTGGTAACATTAGGCTATGGTTTTGACCTGAGTGGCAAGCGCTCTGCTCTTGTTTCTGCAATGCTCTGAGTTATAAAATAATTTGTTCTCTAAGTGACTCTATACATTTAAAGCTATCATGTTAGAACATCTCAAAGTGAAATATATCTTATATAATGGCCATGACCATTAGAGTAATGTTCTTCTCCTTGTGTAAAATATGGTAGAACTCAAAAAGAAAATATACGATACATTAAAATCTGCCTCTCAGGCAGTATAATTATGATTAAACATCCAAATAAATGTGCAGTGAGAAAATAAAAATGGTTTGTTGCACAGACCCTCATTATCTACATCAAGGAATTTGCAAGTTTACACCGGGTTACATCTTTCTTGAATATAAAAATCTGCATTTTTTTAAAAAAATAAAGCTAATGCCTCATTGGTTGTTTCTGTTCTAAGTATTGTCAGAAACTGTTCTAAGTGTTTCACAGATATTTTTCAAATTGCCCAACTTTGTATATATTTTATACAATCATAAACAAAAATTGTATACAAAATTACAATTATGCAAATATATCTGTGATGAGCGTTATCCCACTTCATAGACAAACTGTGGTGAAGAGGAGTAAGGTGACCCAAAGCCAAGGGACAGAGATAGAATTTGAGTACACATAGTTTAGCTGCCAGCCTCGCCGTTCTGCACAGCTTGCTCGCTCCAGTATTTTTCTAAGAAGGCCTCCTTAATGTCAGTTCATTAAGTCACCATATCTGTCAGCCATACAGACAGATGACCTTATCACACACTGCATGCTGGGAAAAATTCAAACAATGATCCAGCCTCTAACTGTGAGATTCAGTCACACCTCTGAAAGAGTTGATATTTTTGTTTGGTTTTAAACAGGAAAGAATAATTCAATGTCACATAAATTCTGGCTGTCTCTTGTCATTGGTCATAGATATGCGTGCTGCCCATCTTTCTAGATCCCCAAACCAAAGAACAGAACTGGCAGCAGACTAGTTGATTCTGCAGAGGCTTGGGAATAATAAGAGCATCACTAGCTACTGTGGCCTGAAACTGAGTATCGAAAGGTCAAAAGCAAAGAGCAGAGAAACAAGAAACAGTTAACTCCTCTGCTTTTAAATAAAGCCTTATATGGCAATGATATTAGTTAGTTGCAGAATATTCTTCCTTTGTTTAATATTTAATTTTCTGAAAATATATATGAAACAATTGAATTCTAGGTGACAACTGATCTTGACAGATTATTTCTTTCTAAATCTATTTTAAGATGTCTCATCCATAAGACGGTCTTTCTTTTCAATAAAGAGAAATTAAGGCAAAAACATAAAAGATACCAGAATATACTTCTAAAACCCGAAATTGAAGTCACACCAAAGAAAATTCAATTAAAAAAAATCAACTGTGATGTGATGAATCTCACATAAGTTTATTTAATACAACAAAGGTAAATATCCCAATATAGAAACAATGTACAAATTGTCTCATGTGAAAAATGACTCTTGTTAGTCTCTTGTAATATGCATCTGGTTAAACCAATATGATCATCAGCTTCAGACTTCCATCTGAATCATCACCAGCTATACCCTTGTTCAAGAACTATTCATGCCATTAAACATAGACAGATATAACACAGACTAGAGTGCAGGTAAATTTCAACTCAGAGCTTTTAGTGCAGTGTCAGACTATCTAGAACACAAGAAAATCTCCAGAGATAACATCAAACCCCCACATCCGGCCTCATAAGAGGAGGAGGAAGGGAGAGAGATAGGGCAAGGGGTTGGTTCTACTGTGGTCTGAATGCTTGTGTCTGTTTCCTTCTCAGAGTCCATACACTGAAACCTAATCTCCAAGATGACAACTTCATGATCTGGACCTTTGGTTTTACATTTGAGGACTCCTGGACATAATGAGATCATCAGTTGTGTCCTTGTAGGAGAGACCAGAGCAGCTGCTTTGCCATGCCCACCAGAGGTGGTGTCATCCATGAGCCAGGAGTCAGACCCTGACCAGTCACTGGATTTACTGTGTGTGTGTGTGTGTGTGTGTGTGTGTGTGTGTGTGTATGTAGTGTATATATATATGTGTGTGTGTTTGTGTATGTATGCATGTATGAAAATATATATATATACATATATATATACATATATATATAAAACTTGTTAATGGTATAACTTGGATAATATATCACTCAAATCCTTATGAAGACTGACTATTCCATGTCATTTATTATATTAACATTGTAACTTAAGTCCCAACCAACTGGATGAGTCAAAAGCAAAGTAAAATATTTGGAAAATAAAAATAACTATAATTAGTAAAAGATTATATGATTACCTAAAAAGATATATAAAAGAATTTGTAAGCACAATTTGCGAATTACTGAGTTAGAATTACAATATTGGAAATAATATCTATTATAATGTTAATATGGAAATTAGAAGTGGGATATAAAGATGCCACCGTGGTGAAGAATGCTTGCTGCTCTTTCAGATGACCTACATGGTTACCTGAATCCATATTAGCCAGCTCACCATTGCCTGTAACTAGATAGAGCTCGAAGGGATCTAATGCCTCCTTGTGATCTTTGTGGGAACCCTCATGCACAGAGGGTTCATATAGTACATACAGAGCCTCTGATGCGCTCATTTTGAATTTTCTAAATGTAAATTGCCCCAAATCAAGAGATATGATATTCTATCATTTATGAAAACATGAAGCCACAGGGATGGTGACAAAGTACTGGTGAAAGCATAAACATGGAGGCTTGGCATGGCATGTGACTTACTAAGAGAGCATCTTGAGATTACCATATGTGGTCCAGAAGAACTGTAACCTGTCTCTTTTGCTGGGAATTCTACTTGTGTACAAAGAATCCTTCTATCTAATCAAATAAAATTTTCTAAAGCCTTCTTATATTAATAATAGTTAATAATACTTTGCATTATCAAACTACCCTCTAAACATGTGACTCTTTATACATAAGTTATCTCTCCATCCTCATCAGAGAATCTTCTTTGTGTGATGGATAGTGGCATGGTAACTCTCAACTTGTCAAAATACAAGAATAAGTACCTGTGAAGGACTCAGTCATTAACAGGGTATCTATATCATATTTTCCTGCCCCAAGGGTCAGATAACAGAACAAAAAATAAGAAAATACTGTAAGAGCCAGAGGTTTGAAGGAGCCATGTGAGACAGTATCTCCATCTTTTTCTTTCTTTTTTTTTTTTTTTTTTTTTTTTTTTTTTTTTTTTATATGTAAGTACACTGTAACTGTCTTTGGAGACCAAGCTGACCTTGAACTCAGAAATCCGCCTGCCTCTGCCTCCCAAGTGCTGGGATTAAAGGCGTGCGCCACCACGCCCGCTCAGTATCTCCATCTTTAAGGTTGTCATCATGAATATCTGAGCTCAGGAATTTTAGCCTTAAACATATCCTAAGCCATTCATGACACAGACTGTCCAGGAAACATCCTAAAAAATATCAATCAGGAGGGCCTGAGTTGTCCACGGAAAGTGAACGTGTGGTTGATGAAGGTTTATTTTCACCCCAAATACATCTACTTATGAACCTGATTGTAGGTCAATATCTTACATATGTGGCTGTTTTGAATGTTGTCTAGCAATTAGGTTGGGAGGAAGGGCATTCAACAAAATCAAAATTTAAAATACAGCACCTAGACCTTGAGCCCCTATGCTTCTTGAGGCCCTAGTCTGTGTTTTACCACAAAGAAAAGTGACAGTTCATGAGGCTTCAAACTTCAGCAACAATGCAGCCAGCCAGCTGAGTAGCTCCCTTTCCTCCTCACAGTCCCAAGAGTAAGGTCATTTTCTCCTCCTGCTTGCGTTGGCTTCAAGAGAGTGATACATTTTCTCATCTCTCAGCCAGGGTTTTTTGTTTTATCTACAGATATCTCGTTTCAAAGAAAGCAATAAACAGCTTTCCTCCGCTGCCTTTTCTTTGAACTTTCATCTTCCAGATTAGAAATTATAAAGATTAAGACATGATTACATCATTCTTATTGACCTAAGACCTGTGACTGTCATCTTGTAGAAAATAGAACAGGCCTGCCTGAGTGACGTGACGTAATCCTTACTCAGCTCCATTTATGCTTCTCTTCTTTATGCACGAAAAATCCGTGACATTGACAACTCTGATTTTTGACCCATTAATGACCCATAAAACTAATTTAGTACATTGGGAACATTTTATTTTGAAAAAAAAAATAGATTAGAATAAGAAACATGTTATAGTTCAAGGAGCTTGAGCCAATGTTTGTTTCCATTTATGTGTGAATTGAACTCACACATACATTCACTTACAAGTTTCCTTGATAGCAACTTGACTCTCTCCACTTCTCTACCTACCCAACTCCATGTTCTAGGTCATTCTTAAGAGTTTAAAAAAAAGAGCCTACACATTAATGAAAATAAATAAAACAATGGATTCCAGTTTGTATTGGCGACTACTCCTGAGCATTGGGCCTACCTACAGTTAAGGTTGATATGTCCACTGTAACTCCACTAAAGAAAACTGCCTTCCCCTTTCCTGGAATCAACTAATTTCTATATGTTGCCTTTACCCCTGGAAAATTGCTCGGTAATATTTGTTCTTGTGGTAAATAGGTATGAGTGAAATGAACTTCCAAACTGTTCACTATAACTGACTGTACATCATTATGGTCATTTGGCATTACTGGACTCCTCACTCTGAGATCTTCAGTGAGACGTCCTGAAATATGAGCGGCCTGATGACTGTGATGAACTTTTATGCATTTTGTGTTATCTTCTTTAGTTAAGTGACAAACTATTTCTTTTCTTTTTTTTTTTTTTTTTTAAAAAAAAGATTTATTTATTTATTATATGTAAGTACACTGTAGCTGTCTTCAGACACTCCAGAAGAGGGCATCAGTTTTCATTACAGATGGTTGTGGCCACCATATGGTTGCTGGGATTTGAACTCAGAACCTTTGGAAGAGCAGTCAGTGTTCTTAACCACTGAGCTATCTCGCCAGCCCGACAAACTATTTCTAAACTATCATTCTCTTCGTAGTTAATCAAACTGTTCTTTCCCAAGTATAGCTGCAATGCCCCACCCAGCCCCCAGGTAGAGCTGCATTCCCCCGCCCAGCCCCCAGGTAGACCTGCAATACCCCGCCCAGCCCCTGGGTAGAGCTGCAATCCCCCCACCCAGCTCCCAGCCTCCACAGGCCGGTGATTTGCCTCCTTCGTATCTCATGCTCTTCCTGTGCTGTGTAGTTCTTCTCACTGCTTTCCCATCCCTGGATTTGTGCTGTTTGACTTCACCTAAGACTATCCCTGCTCAGGGCTACAGATATTTTCGCTCATCCTTTCTTCCAAGGACTATTTTAAGTGACATCTTAATATTCCATTTGCCTGGTAAAACAGGTTTTAGCCCAGTCTGGATTAAATATTGAATGATTGCTGTGCACGCTATGACATGGGTAACTCCAGGTCCCCTTAGATCACAGAAAGGGAAGTCTTAGAGCTAAGAATTATCTCGAATAACTTTAAACCCTACAAAGATGCCAAGTAAAAACTAACTAAAGTTCACTGACTTTAATGTTTTAATGAAAATAATCATTCTTATCCGTCCCACAGTTATCTCTCTCATTGCATTGATTTGTTTATCCTTATGGCTAAGTAATAAGGACAGATGTTTGACACCGTGGGATCTGCTTGCTTTACATAGCTATATTCCACATATGTCTAAAACTCAGCATAGAATTGGGGTAAAATCACAAAGATGGAAATGTTTTCTAATAACCATTGGAGATGAATCTACACAGTTGCTTTCATTTTTTAAAGTTGTTATATGGCTGCTTTTTAATAGCTCAGTGAAAGAATGGACTAACCAGTACCCCTTCAGAGCTGTGTCTCTAGTTGCATATGTAGCAGAGGATGGCCTAGTCGGCCATCATTGGGAAGAGAGGTCCTTGGTCTTGCGAAGATCATATACCCCAGTACAGGGGAATGCCAGGGCCAGGAAGCAGGAGTGAGTGGGTTGGGGAGCAGGGTGGGGGGAAGGGTATAGGGGGCTTTGGGGATAGCATTTAAAATGTAAATGAAGCCGGGCTTGGTGGTGCACTCCTTTAATCCCAGCACTCCTGAGGCAGAGGCAGGTGTATTTCTGAGTTCAAGGCCAGCCTGGTCTACGAAGTGAATTCCAGGACAGCCAGGGCTATACAGAGAAACCCTGTCTAGAAAAAAAAAAAAAAAGAAAGAAAGAAAGAAAGAAGAAGAAGAAATGTAAATGAAGAAAATATCTAATAAAAATGCCAAAAGAAAGAAAGACTAGAATGGAATTAACATCTAGAAATATGCTGCTTATGTGCCTCTTATAGGTTTATGTGCCTCTTTTGGGTGACCTGGTGGTCCACAGACCTGGCGCTACAAGACAAGGTGATGCCCAGAGGAAGCTAATGCTAACTGTACAATGTGTTCCCATTTCCTCCAGTGAGACTGGGCTTTCCAGAGTCTCAGAAGTGACCTGACCTAGAAAAATGATCTGACCTATGCGCTTTCTGGGAGGAAAGCTACACTGAAGAACTTGACCGCTACTTACCCCACTGCCTCGTGACAGCTATGGAAAAGCTAAAGCAGTAAAATTACTCTTCAGGTTCTCTGTGTTCTCTGAAGTCACCTTCCCAAGGCATGCACAAAGCTGGGCCACCTCCTATTTGGTAAATGATTCTCCTGAGTGATGAA
The DNA here is from genome assembly GCF_900095145.1 of Mus pahari. Classification (NCBI taxonomy): domain Eukaryota; kingdom Metazoa; phylum Chordata; class Mammalia; order Rodentia; family Muridae; genus Mus; species Mus pahari. Next base: position 79,904,356 of record NC_034602.1, read on the forward strand.
ACAGGTAGAAAGGGAGGTTTCTCTCGCTGGTCACCTCTGGACTTGTTGGCAAGTATTTGCAGGGATATATAGTCACAATTTCTGCTCTTCGAACGGAAGCCTGTTCATATGTGAGAAATGATGACAGTCACATGCACCTGAGCTGGCAATAAACCTTTAAGGTTGGCTGGTCCTCTTGTGATCTGATCCTAAGCTCTTCCTTATTATTACAGGATGCTGACTTAGATATAAGACTGCCAGAGAAGAAAAAAAAAATACCTCCTCAGTGTGTACACCTGCTTCTCCGAAAATATCCAATTGCCTTCTACCAAGTACAACTTCAGTTCTTAACTTGAATCTCTGTCTTCATCCAGTGGGATTATGGCAAGTCATATACATTGATTATATATATATATATATATATATATATATATATATATATATATGCCTTTCATTCCTTGGCAAAGTGAGTAAGATATTTTAAAACAGCAGGTTTCTGAGTCCTCAACCCTCAGTCTTCCATTGGACTTTCATTGTGCAAAGAAATGTAGGAAGGAATTTATGGATCTCAAAGGAAATATCAGATCCCAAATCTAATTCTTCTTCAAAGAAGAGCAAAGGTACTGAATAGTGTTTTATGTCTTGAGGCTGAACTTAGCCTACTCTCCTTCTGCTCAGCACACCAGTTCCTCTCTCAGCACTTCCATTTGCCCACCCATTCCTGGAGGGGCTTTCTTAACTTAAAACGGATCTTTGGTACATCTTCTCTCACACTGGATGCTATTTTGTCCAGTCCCAGATCACTCTTTATTAACCATCACACCGCTTGACCCTTAACCTAATTTGGGAATTTAATTCGGAGAATTTAATTCTAATTTAGTCAGAGATCCATCTGTATAGTCTGGATGTCTGTGTTTCTGAGCTCCAGCGTAGGGCCAAGTATGGAAGATTGAGACTAAACCAGGGTTTTCATGCTGGGACAGTGAGGAGACACAAATGAATTGGAGTTGTGAGGCAAGGTTCGGGGCTTGATCAGATATAGAAGAAGAAAAGATTTAATTACAGCCACGTCACAAGCCTTGAAACTAAGCCACCAGGAACCCACTCACTCTAAATTCTAGCTTTTTCAGAAAGTATCACCTTTGTAGCTTTCTGACCGTGTTTTGGGGCATTTAGGAAATACCTTGAGATGAAGGGAAGAAAAGAGGGGGTCTTGCCACTATAATCAATTGGCCCATACATGTTAAAAGACCCGGCTAGAAGGATGACTGTAGAAGAAGGATGTGTGCGAAAGCACTTGTGTCACTGGGGTGTGCATCTGCTTACCATAACAAACCTGTCCGTCTGAAATCCAATTTTGAATTATATTCAACCAGTATCAGAGTTATCTTGAAATATGTGACCTTTCCAAACCAGTCCTTTGGGAAAAGGCAAGAAGTAGGAAATCAAGCCATAATCCTAAAGATCTGATGCCCCCTAAAATGTCAACCAATCATCAGAGGCAGTCCTAATGTAAACCCTGAGAAGTGACTGGCGGTGCGGATTCATCATTCCCAAGCAATGATCTTTGAAACCTGTTTGATTGCCTTTGTTTGCCCCATGTTTGAGATCTGGATTAATGGCTGTGGGTTTCTCTGGTCAGTCTTTCTAATATAGAAAGCTTAAGTAAAGTAAGAAATGTTAAATGAAAGTTGATTTAGGGTTCACAGGATGGAACTCATGCTAGCTGTTGGACTGATTGGGCCAGTGAAATTATATGAAGCTTTCTAAAGCTACAAAGCTTCTTCAGAAAGTGTTAAAATGCATGGGTGAACATGCTTAGCCATGTTTTTGGTTAAAATGCATGGGTGAACATGCTTAGCCATGTTTTTGGTTAAAATGCATGGGTGNTGGGTGAACATGCTTAGCCATGTTTTTGGTTAAAATGCATGGGTGAACATGCTTAGCCATGTTTTTGGTTAAAATGCATGGGTGAACATGCTTAGTCATGTTTTTGGTTAGCTGGCGGCAAGCTGGCTGGGAGATGGAGTTTGGCACATCCTCAATGCTAATGTCTGTGTTGATGCGGGCAATTTCTATGGTCAGCAGGAGTGTGATAGAGGAAGAGTTCACTCCTTCACCAAGAGCTTGTTGAGCTCCTGCAGATATGCAGCTGGGACTCTAAGTAGTTAGTGTGACATACAGCTCTCTGGGCTTACTGAGCCTTTGATTTTAGTGAGAGATTTACACAAATAAACAAATAAACAAAAGCTTCTGGTGGAAGGAAGGGGAGACACCAGGACAACCAGATGACCGGTGTCAGCGTGATTCCTGTCAACCAGGTAGCCAGAGGGACTTTGGAACAAATACTTGAATAACAAGAAAGACAGAGCCATGCAGAAATTCTAGACAAAAGCACCTGCCATAGAATTTCTAAGAAAAATAAATAATTTTTGTATAGCCAATGTTTAAAACTAAATAGCAAAGATGTGGGAGGGGCAGTTAAGCCCCTCACCCTCACCCCCACCCCAGCTGCCTGAGGAGCTATGGAAAGTTGAGGATTGCTGGGAAAGGATAGTCAATTTTATTTAAAGGTGTGTCCCTGGTTGGTTGACCATGTTCCATTGGGAGACTCCATGCAGTGTATATAAGCAACATTAATTGGACTCTGTGAGTTATTTTTTTTTTAAAGAGGACATCAAACTGGGGTAGGGTGGAATAGGGGCAGGATATAGAGAAGTTAGAGGGGGAAAAAAAGGTGTGGGCAGTGAATTTGATATAAATACGTAATATGATATTCCCAATGAACAAGTAAAAGTATAATTTCAAAATACTAAATAAATTTAAAATGGAATAACATGGTTACAAAGCAGCAACCACATGTCACTGTTCTTAGCACTGAGAATACCAAGCAAAGACCACATTGCTAAGGCCATTTGGACTATAGTCTACACGTAGGAAGAAGCTTCCAGGCCCGTTTTATTAAGAGAAAACCACAAGTTATTCAATTAAAAATTTACCAACTTGGCATCTGATTCTGAAGTCTTTGGAGTTCCTTCATTGTAAAGTACCTCCCGGCACATTTACATACCTAAGCACTGTGTTCATTAATGTACAAACATAAGTGGAAAGTAACTTTCATGTCCTTCCCTCTGCTGGCTGACTCACCCTGTCTCAGTTCGACCTGTCCCAGGAATCACTCTTCTGCTCCAGCTCCTTCTCTCATGTAAGTGGGAACAGGCTAGCTCGCACCCCTTCTTTTCTTACGTTTTTCCTAATGCCCATTGGAGTACTTACTGCCTATTGCTAAAGCTTAGTTGTTCAACGTTTGAAAGACGGTCCCATGGCACTTCGAAGTATCCTACAGTTGACAATAGACAAGTAGATGCTCTCTTCTGTAACTTCATGGTGAATTCTGACTCGGAAAGATGAGAAATGTAATAGGTAAAAATAAAGCCATGTGTGAAAAGGGAGCCTGGACACAAGGCTACATAAAGGTAGACTAATGCAGTCTGTCTTACAGTAACATTGAATTCAAATGTATCCATCCTCACTGATAAAAAGAAAGCCCTGATTCAGTTGCTGGATATGGTATATTTACAAAGTGAAGATGAAGCTATGCTACAGTTACCTCCATACATTCCTAACATAATTTCACTTATCTTCCCAGAAGAAATTATAGAAACCTTATTGAAGGTTTTGCTCTAAATAGGTAAATATGTTTCAGAATATCTCTTTGTAGTAATTTTTTGTTTGATTTCTACTGTAGGTAGTTTAGATTTCATAACGTAGACTATCTCGGCCCAAATGCACAGGGCAATTATAACTCTTAATGGCAAACACCTGGTTGTCCCTGATCCCCATTCTATAAGCCTGCTTGAAAGCCCTTACCCAAGGAATAGGGTACTGGTCTTGTTCCAGGAAAAGTGAAATGGGAACGATACCAAGTCTAAGTTGCTGGCATTGTGCTTTCTATTCTACAACATGTCTATAAAGTACTAAAATGGTCATAGCCTATTTCCATGATAAGTTCCCCATACCAAACGAGTTAAGACGAGCTTAGTGTGGGTGTATGAATAAAAGGTAATAATCAAATGAGTTTCCTGTCATGTCACAGGGGGTAAGAGTGCTTGTATAAACCACCTTTCAAAGCACTACCCCGTCAATTGAAGTTACAGCTTTTAATTCTCCAATTGTCTACTCCTCTACGTCTATGAGTGAGTCAGCAAGCTGGCGCCCGGCCCTGCTTCTCGCTGATTCAGAAGTGCTTCTGTACCAGCTGCCACATATTTTTGATAGAAAAGGGATGGAACCTTCTCTGTGACTCAAAAGACAATGGGAGACAGAGATAAGAAGAGAGGTGGCATATCCCTATCCCAAGTGTGTTTCACAAAGACTGGTCAAGGATAAAAGGAGAAGGGGATGGGGATTTTTAAGGGGACAGGAGGAGGGGGTTAACAGGATGTGTGGAAATGCCAGGAATCCTACTGTCTTGCAATCTAATTAAAAGGATCTGAAGGGAGGTACTGTATAGCTTGGAGCATGGAGTCCATAGAAGCAAAGCATTACTAAATAAAAATCGCAGTACCAGGTACAGGGTACCTCTGTAAGAGCTGCTTATCAAGAAAGTCCTAGAATCCTCCCTGGTTTCAATCCATGTGTATGGTATTGTCAGTAATAATTCTGGTGGGTTACCAAGAGGAATGTCAAAGACCTGTAATACGTTGTACACAGTTTGATGCTATGTCAGTCTTCCTAATAAGCAGTAGTAAGTGTCCTCCACCCCTGAGGACCTAGAGCTTTCCCTGCCCCACCTGTGTAACAGTGGCACAACTGTTAGGGATGCCTAGCTGCTCTCTGATGGGATTTACTACGCCCCATTAGAGGAAGAAATATATCTGACACTCTAACTTGGTTAAATATCCATGTCTGGGAAGGTTGCACGTTTCATAGATAGGAAGCACTTACGACTGTTGTTACAGGACCAGCACAACATCAACCTACCCTTGAAATAAATGTCTGTCTTTATACCAATAGACAAATGGTACTCTCAACCTTCATCAGAGGAGACTCGTTGTGGTAAGCTCATGATGGCCCAAGATGGCAAGAATGCCCTAAAGAAGGCATTCATTCTACCCACTCTGAGGCTTAGAAAGCACTGTGTTAGACAGGGCAGAAAGAAAGAATGAGCTGGAAGGGAGAGAAAAGGATTGCAATAATCACAGAGATCAGAAAAGAAACCCAGAAAACCTACAAGTGTTCATTTAAACTTCACGAGATAGTGTAATAAACCACAAGCCCAGGACCATGCCCAAGTAGATCTAATGAAACTCCAGAAACCATCATCTCCCTCCCTTGGGTTCAGGAAATGTCAAGAGCATTAAGTTTCAAGAACACTAGTTCAGATCAAGCGCATGCTAAAGTTTTAGAATTTAGCTAATGATTTTGCTCAAATATTTTAAAATGCAATGTAGTAGTCTCTTAAATATTATAAATTAGAAATCTGCTTGAGATTTAACTTTATGATTTTTTTGAAGTATGAATACCCACATTCAATTGACTCCAGGCCTGACTGGCTGCCAAATAGAAGAGAAGAAAACAGAGAGTGGTGTTTTGATGGTCTTTTCCCCTTGCATCTGCTGTGCAGCATCTTCTAGAGCGACCTTTCTGGCCACAGTGAATGGGGCTAACAGTACCAGACTGCAGGCTTTTCTTCCTCCTCCCCTCATGCGCTTATCTTTCCACCTCACTGTGCTCTCCTTTCTCCGAACTTAAAATGAAGATACTTGGAGACTTGCCTGGCAGACTTGGGATAGACATTAAGTGTGAAGTGCTCAGAAGGGGACACATAGGAGGAGCCCTTTGAAAAAAGGCACTTCAGGAGTGCACGGTGGTCTCTGGAGACTACAGGAGGACATGGTGGTCTCTGGAGATAAGCCACTGGCCTCTTCTGGGACACAGACGCAGAACCGAGGTCTGAATAGAATTCTCTAGAAGCCCTGGCCAGCAGGCACATAGTTGCTCATTCCTGTTTACCTGAAGCTATGTGCTAGAATAATCATCATGTGAAACAGCTATGGCCAAATTAGAAGGCTTTACTTAAAAGTTGAATTGAAGTTTTCCTTTTTTTTTTTTTTTTTTTTTTTTTTTCTTAAATAGAGAAGTTATAGAACAATCTTCTGAGCTGCCTAGGTCCATTAAAATAGGAGAAGTTGTAAAGAAAACAAATAGATTCCTAAGGTTCTGGCCTTATCATGGTAGTCAAGGGACTGTTTCTTCATCTGGAAGAGCCAAGTTAATAGAAGGCTGCTGTGGTGGCCATCATTGCAACAGAACCATGATTTCTGTGTCAGAGAATGGACAGAGCAACAGAATGACACTGGTGGCTTTGCACAACTGATATGGTCTCTGGATCTCAGCACACAGCTTCTGACATATGGACTATGAGAGTCACTGTATGTCCCTACATAATCGCCATAACCACTCCACTTTGCCAGTGTCCTCCCCCAAGAGACATGTGTCTTTTACACAAGAGTGGCTGAGACCCAACTTCCAGCCAAACATGATAGCATTTGCAATTGCTGCGATATAAGACAAATAAGAAATGTCTGTGATAAATCAGAAGTCCTAGAAGCAAGGGCATAGCGGAAAGCATCAGTGAGGGCAAGATTCCCCCTCCGCACGACCCACCGAGATGAGGAAGGCCATCAGTTTTCACATTCTTGTACTCTGGGGAAACAGCCCTTCACGAATGCTATGAACTACCAGTTGTCCCATCAAGAATGCCCACGGAGCCATTTTGGGATCTAGATTTCAGGTGACTCACTCTTTCATGTAAGTCTCCTGTAAAAAAGATAAACTAACCTACAGAAAACACACTGGATTTCTGCTCGCCCCACCCAATTGTAACATTCAGAAATTCTAGCCCAACCTAAAGTTCTCGTGATGAATGGCTTTGCCAGGTATGGTGTTGGCTCTGACAAAACCTGAGTAAGAGCCTGCGCAAAGGCCACGCCCCACCAAAGGAACCAACATGCAGAAAACGCAGAAGGATGATCATTCTGTTCCTCTCGTGACACAACTTCCCTCTAGACAAATATTAGTCAAGTTGGAAAGTTTTCAAAAGAACCCCACCTTCACTCAGGGCTACCAGTTTGATAGCAATCATCCTTATAAAAAAAAAAAACCCTAACAAAACAACAACAACAACAAAACAGTGGCCAGTACATATTTGCCTGGTCTTTCAATAGAATCTAAATAAAAATAAACAAAGCCATCTCCTTGGAAATCTAAGTGCTGATAAAAATGCAAGTCACTTTCAAATACATTGAAGAATGAGTACTTAAGTGATTTTAAAATGAATTAATATAAAAAATGCACATATTAGTTATGTTACATAAGAGAATATATGTAATTTTGCTACAGTGATGTAACCCATCAATAATGAAAATACTGGGGAGTTATAGACAGACACGATTAAATTCTGTATTGTAGATAACTTGTTATTGATATATATGATTGAAAATGTCTTAAAAGAAAGAAAATATTCCAGGCAGATGCAGAGAAAATTACCTGTGATAAGAAAACATATGTTTTATAGATAGTCATGGTTAATGGTAAAAAAATCAAATATAATATGAGAAAATTTAATAAAATGTAGAAGATAATCATGGAAAATAACTGCTGTAAATGACTATCAACCAGTCAATTCTCTCAGAGTGCAAAAATCCATTACTACAAAGTTCATGGTTATTCTACATAGACTTAACCTTGTCTTCTTGGTATGTACAGTCTAGAAAGGATTTGGCCAAGCTAACAGGCAGTAACATAACTACAGTGAACAATGCAAGGCATGCTCAGAGCATATAGGATGTTCACCCTGCTACTCAGGGTATACTAGTGAAGGAGACTCCTAATGATTGTATATGCCACCTTGCCAACGAGCTAAAGATTGAAGCAAACAAACAAAAAAGATGTTCAGTGGCAGATTGGAAAGCACACACCTGAAATAAAAAGCATTGGCTTCTTATTGCCCCAGGATACTGAGATGTTAAAGGTGAGAGATCTCCTTATAAGGTATAAGAAAAGCATATAGATAAGACAGAGCATAGCCTGCATTATAAGTAGTATTTTTATATGTTTCTTTTCAAAAATTGTATTACATTCTCTCTCTCTCTCTCTCTCTCTCTCTCTCTCTCTCTCTCTCTCTCTCTCTGTGTGTGTGTGTGTGTGTGTGTGTGTGTGTGTGTGTGTGTGTGCATCCATGTGTCCTGAGGCTCATGTGAAAATCTAGATGACTTGAAGCCTCAGCTCTTGCCTTCCACCACTTTGGTCTCAGGGATTGAACTCAGGTTGTCTGGTGAGACTGGGTGGCACTCACCCTGACCACTGAGCCATCTCACCAGCCTGCATGAGCTTCTCTTAAAGGAAAAGGGCAGAATTGTGATTATGTCAACCCTTGTTGGCAGAAGAACTCTTAACTTTAAAGCAAACATAAACCAAATGCCAAGTGTGTCCTGTAGTTAGGGAAAGACCAGTCAGCTTGCAGGTGTGAAGGTCCTAGGACCACTTTCGGTACAGAATCCCTCATTCCGTGGTGCCCTGGGAAACCGTAGCCCCAGGGATGCGTGTAAGGAGGAGGTGAAGTGGCAGCATGAAAGAGATTATGTCTTGCATCTCATGTCACGAACTAAGCGAATGTGACACTACAGAACTCCTGCCTCAGATCTGGCTGACCGAAGGGAAAAGCCAGCTTCAAAGAGCAGCAGAGACCTGTTTTCTTCATCCTTTGCAGAAGATGATAGAGTAGCTGGTTATAATCCTTTAACCCATCGCCTGTATAGCAAAGATCTAACCCAAACCTCTAACTCTAAAGGCAAACTTGCTCCCTTCCTTCTGCCCAGCTTCATCGGACTAGGCTATGCTTGCCTTTTCCCTATTTAGCTAAGGAAGCCCTTACCTCACTTCTAGGCTGTTGTGGAGTCTTTCCTCTAGGCAGTCCTGTCCCTAATGTACCTCAGTGTGACTTGTGTGTGTGTGTGTGTGTGTGTGTGTGTCCTGCTATCTCTCTGCTATCTCCACTGTGCACCCACAGAGCCCACCACAAGAAATAGTGCTCAGTAAGCATTAGTGGACTGAGAGGCTAGGGGAGGAAAAGGGGAGGTGCGAAGGACGGGAAGGAGAGATGGAAATAGGACAGAAGGGAAGAATGGGAAAGGGAAGGAAGGAAACTAGAAATGTCCTCCTGAAATCACAGTCAGCACAACTTCCTTCCACCCAGGGTGGGAGAACGGGACAATGAATGAGGCCTAGCAGCTAACTCTATATCAAAACTAAAGAAGACATTAGCAAACCGATTCCCTTACATCCTTGAGGTTTTCAAAAAAACAAAATTATACACTTTTTAAAAAAAATTTTTGCAAACAAATCACCTTCTATTGTAGGGATTTAGAAATTGAAATGCTTGCAGAGCAAAGGCAGCAAGCAGCCTGGGAGATAGCCATGCTCCACTGCCATTGGTGCAGTCCCCATGGAGGCCTGGGTGGGGAGTGGGGGTGGGGATGGGGGTGGGGGATGAAGTTTGGGGATGGGAATTGGGTAGGAGGCAATTCAGTCCTATGCAGGGCAGAGTGGGAAATAAAATAACAGGTAAGAAGCAATTCTTTCTCTTGGACTTCTAAGGAATAAATGCAATTTGATAACTCATTAAAACACACACACATACACAGCTCAGAGACTTTCAATTGAGTACTGAAAAATACATTCTGACACTCAAACCATATTTCACATGGGTCACATGATACAACTGACTTTAGCTGTAATGTTGGAAAGTCTGCAGCTATATTGAGTAAAGCCCTGGGTTCACTTCTAGAAAAGCATTCAGTCATCAGTACTGAGGGTTGTGCCTCCTGTCATGGAATCCTCGCCCACAGCCGGAGTACCTGACATAGCCCAAGAGACAAGCTGATGCTTCCCAAATGAATGTCTGCACATGCCGCCTTTCCATTAACAGGAGATGAAGCAATATAGATAAGCAGCCCTGCTCTTCTGATGCACCCGCTGACTCATGAGCATCCGTGACTTCTTGGTGGACACCCGATGCTGAGCTGTTCTCGGCAACGTTGTTTATTATGCTTTCATATTAGGAAGTTAAAACAGCAAAAGAATATTAATATAATTAGCCTTGGACATGAGAGTTAAGCCCACGCACAATTTAGTGCTTGTTAACAGCCCGTGACGAAGGCAGAAATCATCAAAAAAGCAAGCCATTAGGCTGAGAGGGTAATTGTCAACAGAAATACTATCTCCTCATCTGCTGGGCCTTAGTCAGCGGAGGGACCTCAGTGGTAACATTTGTCTTCAGAGGTCATGCTAATGTTCTGGGGGGGGGGGGCAGATCTCCACCTCAACCTTTCCTCCCTTCTGCTCCCCACACAGGCTCAACAGCATTTTTACTAAAGAAATAACAGGCTTTGGGGAATTCTACCCTGCCCCACAGCCTACAAATGCCTAGCTTCGAATTCTTGATTTTTTTCCTTTCTCTCTTACCCGGTCCCTGAGGAAGGTGAGTCTCTCTATCCCTGAGCCACTTTTGGATGACACCCCCCTCCACCCCCTCCCCCAGCTGTCTTCCTGTTCACACCCAGGCCTTCTGGTTCAAACAGGTTCAGCTCCCAGCAATGCCCAGGCCCTTGCCATCCTTACAACTCCCTGACCCCACCCTCTTAAATGGTTCATCCCTTTCTCAGACTTTCCAGAAGAGAAGTTATCTCTCTCGCCCTCTTAGAGCGCCCCTCAGGTAGTGAGGGGCCCTCTGCCCTCGAACTCGCCCATTCACTAAAAGCTACATTGGCTGACACTGTTGAAACCTTGCATGTTCCTTGGTCACTGAACTAGTCACTCCAGATCTCTTTCAGGGTATAACTCCCCTCAGCTACGGACCCTACTTTCTCTCTGCATCACCCCATTGGGCAGAGGTCCAACTCAATGTCTCGCTCTCTTACTCTGCTCGGAGACAATGGCTGTTCTCATGTGTGGTTTGTTTGTTTGTTTGTTTGTTTGTTTTTTAAAATTCTGTTTAATGTCTGGAAAAGCCCATGAGGAAATGTGATACTCAATAAATATAATGATAAAAATATTTAAAAATGAGAGTTTGAAGAGAGGTATCCCACAGGTAGATAAAGTCTTCTCCAAAGCCATAAGTTACTAAATGAGTATACCTGTGTCTGGGTCCTCTTGAGTTGTTAGCCAGGGAGGCCATTGAGTTACACAAACGATACAATTAATTGCCATTGCTGTTGCCTGTTCACCAAAAGAGATACTAAGACCCTAATATTGAAGAGGCCAAATGCCTTGGTCATGGGATACAGAAAAATCAGCCTATACTTGTCTGGGAGCCTCCTTCTTGCTGGCTAGCTTACATCGTTCCAGAAGGTGCTATACAGGCTGCTGGGGAGAACAAATATCAACAGACTTAACTTTGCTGTGGACCCTGTTTGCAACCATACACACTGGCACAGTGATGGGAACCCTCTTATAGTAAAAAGCCATCCACATTCTAATTGAATTTGATTCCCGATCCTCAAGAGGGACTTCACACAGGGAACTATAAACCTAATTAAACGCTGGTGAGGAAACAGGCAGGATGGGGGGCTACAGCCTTAACTTTTGCTAGATGGACATGATATGTCTGTTAATTTGCCTTTTTTTTTCTTTTTTTAAATTATTTTATTAGATATTTTCTTCATTTACATTTCAAATGCTATCCCGAATGTCCCCTATACCCTCCCCCCCTGCTCCCCTAACCAACCACTCCCACTTCTTGGCCCTGGTGTTCCCCTTTATGGGGCATATAAAGTTTGCAAGACCAAGGGGCCTCTCTTCCCAATGATGGCTGAATAGGCCATCTACTGCTACATATGCAGCTAGAGACACAAGCTCAGGGGGTACTGGTTAGTTCATATTGTTGTTTCACCTATAGGGTTGCAGACCCCTTTAGCTCCTTGGGTACTTTCTCTAGCTCCTCTATTAGGGGCCCTGTGTTCCATCCAATAGCTGACTGTGAGCACTCACTTCTGTGTTTGCCAGGCACTGGCATAGCCTCACAAGAGGCCACTATATCAGGGTCACTTCAGCAAAATCTTGCTGGCATGTGCAATAGTGTCTGTGTTTGGTGGCTGATGATGGGATGGACCCATGGGTGGGGTAGTCTCTGGTTAGTCCATAATTTGCCTTCTAAGTAACTGTACAGGCTCACAGGTGAGTAATGCTATCAGCTTTTGTCATAGGAACTTCTTTTTGTTGTGCTCAGCGATGATTGCAAAGATCCGTAAGTGGGACAGACTTGATCAAAATACATTATGTACATGTATAAATACATCATATTGAAACTCATCTTATTGCATCATTAATAGACACTAAAGCAAACACTGACAGGGATTGGAAGATGGTTCATGGGTGAGTGAGAGTGCTTGCTGCACGTTCATGAGGACTTATGTTCCCATCCCTGGTAACCAACCACGTAAAAAACCAGTCATGGCTATGTTCTGCTATAGTCCCATCACTGAGGGAGAGGAAGGCAGGAAGAAAGATGAAGCTTGTTGGCTACCAGCTGGGCTGAAAAATGACAAACTCTGGGTCAGTAAGAAATCCTTTCTCAAGGGAATAAAGCAGAGAGAAATAGAGAGCATCCCATACCTTCCCCTGTCCTCCACATGTATGCAGATGTGCGCTCTTGTGTTCCCACATGCACAAACACTCTAACTCCATACACATAGAAAAGCATTTCTAAAAGTCAATTTATTCTTTTTCCAATGTAGTTCAATTATTCACCCTTCTGTCTTCCTTTTAGGTGTATTAGCTTATTCCTGAGTCACCACAGTCTTACGGATATACATCAGTACTTGGGATAGAGGAAAAGAGATGGGAAAGAAAGTTCTGGAGGGTCCAGAGAAGTTCAGAGCATGCGGTTACCTTGAAGATTATCCTTAAATTAATTAAAAAGAGCAAGAACTAGATGCATTTCCTAAAGTTTGTATATGACACAGTAGAAAGATAAATCTCTAGTACACAACTTCAAGCCCAGTGACTAATATTGTTTATTATTATGTAACATATCATAGCATTTATTTATTTATTTATTTCTGCAAAGGCTAATGTGTGAGTAATTAATTAATAAGTATAAGAGAAGTGGTTGAGGATTTCTTACATGTTAGGAATGTCGCAGGAGTGTAGGGAATAAACCAGTCGTGGGCCCTGTTCTCATGGGACACATGATCAAATGCCTATTAGCAGCTAGAAAGATAAGACAGCATATAAAGAGCAAGAGGCTGATAAGACAGTATATAAAGAGCAAGAGGCTGGGGAGGAATGTGTCATCCTTTGCTAGGTAAGTTGGTTCTCTCATTTGGAGTCTGAGTATCCCCCAAAGTCCCATGAGTTAAAGACTTGATTCCCAGCCCATGGGTGTATGGCAACATTGTATTTTAGAGTGTGGGCAAAAAGGTATCAATTTGGATAGATATGTGTTCTATGTAAAAGAGCACTTTGAAGATCAACGAAACCTATACACACTGGGATGGAGATGTAGCTCAGTGAAAGAATGCTTGTATAGACTATATAACACCCTGGATTCGATATATTGCAAAAACAAAACTAAATATGACAAGAATGGGCCCAATAAGGACTGGAGAGATAGCTCAGCAGTTCAGAACACATACTCCTTTCATGTGCACACAGTCACATGCATGCACAGAATTAAAAATAGAATAAATGCTTTATTAAAAATAAGGACTAAAGACAATAACAGAATCTGTTAAATTGAGAAAATGAGTTCTTTTTAATACATGTTTTTCCCAGTTCTGACAAAATTTAGCTAACTGAAGCCAAAATCAATACATATATTCATTCCTAGCATTAAAATTTTACTCTGTGATATTGTTCTCCATATTTTATTTATGGGATAAATAAAATATTTATCCCATAAATAAAACCAAGAGTTCTTTGAAACAACTGATTTCATATTTTTCAGGACAAAGAAGGGTGAGGATTAGCTTGACTCTCTGATTAGTGTAGGGCAAGAGTGGAGTTAAGGGTGTGAAGAGGGTTTCTAAAGCGTAAGGAGAATGATGTAATGATGTGTGTCCCACAGTGACAGTAGTAACATAGCAACCAGGATGCGTTATGTGTGCAGCAATACATTCTTTTCAAATCATGGAAGTCTTAGAGAAGTTGAGCCCAGCTATAACTGTAATTATTTTAATATAATTGAAAAGTAAACAGGATAAAATAAAATTTGTTTTAGTTGGCCTCATTAATGAGAGAACTTATTTATAGCTTTTCTTTCCACCAAGTTCTGATATGTCCTTGTCTCTAGAATCTAAATAGAGANCCAGCTATAACTGTAATTATTTTAATATAATTGAAAAGTAAATAGGATAAAATAAAAAAAAAAAAAAAAAAAAAAAAAAAAAAAAAAAAAAAAGAGAAAATGTTAAGACAGGACTAGGTAGAGCTGTCCTCTGCCTCTCGCTCCGGTTGATCACCTCAGGTTTTGCTGCTGCAGCTGTTTCCTGAGAAAGGAGCTCACTGTGATGGCTTCTGCTGGTCTCAGACTCACTGTGTAATTTAAGCCAGCAATCCCCCTGCCTCCACCTCTCCAGTAGCAGATATAGGCACATGTGACCATGTCTAACTTATGCAAACTTCTGAACACGGTTTCAGTTTCTTCCCATTTCCCTGTTGCAATCTGGTCCTAACACCTTTTCTTTGGCTTATTCCAGGAGAGCCAGCAGGAGCGAGAGAGAAGCTAAGAGGAGGCAGAAGACTCCCACGTGTCTAGAGGCTCCAGACCCTAGGTCTGGTTAGAAGCTTGCTCACTGTCTTTTGGGAATCTGGTTCTTCCAAAGCCCCAAGTCTTCCCCCTGGTGTAGGCAAAGACTTCTGCAAGTGGACTCAGCTCTTGTCTCTGCCTCCTTGGCTTGCAGAATCTCCCATTCTTCTGGGTGACTGACTGATAGAAGGGAGACTGTTTCTACCCATAGTCAGTTTCTTTCCACTCTCAGGGCATGGGCTAAACACCATCTGACTCACTCAGCCGAGGACCCCATCTCATAGACCTCTCAGTGGGCCTGACATCCATTTCTAGAGCAAGGTTGGAATGATAGACACTTTATTGCCTCCCCCACCCTCTAAGGGAAGGAGGATGGGATCTCAGAAGAAGTCCATTAGATTAGCCCTTCAAAGAATTCTGCTGGCCAATACCACATTCGCAACTCACCTGTACCCCACTCCCATCTTTGACTTTAACAGTAAAACAGAATGGATCTTATACACCACCATTTTGCTCCCAGTCTGTGCCTCCAAATGGGAGGGCATCCTGGTGTTCAATTGCAAATTGGGTACCAATCTGTATGGGTGCTTTGAGTATACCTGCAATTTAGCAGAAGTGGAGCATCTCCACGATGAGGAAGAGGTCTCCTCTCAGAATCTCTAGAGGCTGGGTAGACCCAACTTCTCCGTTTGTCATTCATGATCTGCTTCTCTTTCCTTGCTTTACTCTGCTGCGACCAGTTTCTATCAACTGATTTACAGCCCTTAAGAAAACAAAAACAAAAAACAAACACAAAACAAAAAACTAACCACAGGTGTATTCCAGAGAAAGCACCTGGGTTGAGAGATATTTCCACATCAGACAATTTACCTCCCAGTTCACCTGATGCCACTGTCCCTGTAATTAACTGGGATCATTGCACCCTCTTGTGGTAATTTCTAAGTGCTGCAGACCGCAACCTTCCACAATTCATTCTTCTGATCCCTTATTCACTGTGGTTTTGAATGATATTAGCACTCTTAGCTACCCTGTGATCCAAGTAATTTCAGCCAACACTTTGCCTGAAACTAATCTGAACCTCCCATCTCAATAGCAAAAATTCTAGATTTGTTTACTATTTCTTGCTGCTGGCAGACTAACACATAATAAGTAATTCTTTCTCAAAACTAGTTATCTCACCTGTTTTTTTTTTTCAATTTTTATTAGGTATTATTTCATTTACATTTTAAATGCTATCCCCAAAGACCCCTATACCCTCCCCCCACTCCCACTTCTTGGCCCTGG
>NC_034602.1:79927764-79952156 GCF_900095145.1 Mus pahari
TCTTATGCTTGCCTCCTGCCATCTCTAGTGCTTGCTTCCCTCAATATATCTGATTGGAGCCTGTCCTTCCTATAATCCCAGTTGATTCAGGATTTCTCACCTGAGATTTTTGGGTGTGTCTGAGTTCTTGGCAGTCAAGCTCCTTTGAGACATTCAAATACTAGTGTGACCCAGCTCCTGTTATCCTGGGATCCTGTTGTCCTAAGATCCTGGGCATGTTACAGTGTGAGGAAGTGGTGTCTCCTTTGAGGACCATGGAGTTGGCTGGTCTGTTTGAAACCAAGGTAAACCTGAACTGATTAAAAGGAACCTGAGCCTCTGGTCAGGAAAGGCTCTGGTGTCCTTGTTCCTGATGTCACAGGCCCCTCACTATTGGATTGGAGCAGCTGTTGTATTCCACTCACCAGTAATCCTAAGATCTGATCCTAAGACTGCTTGGGCAGTCTGCTAGGGACCACAGGGGTGCCCACCGAATCCAGGCCCTGGGTGACCCAGTGGTGCAGACCGGAAGGGGTTTATGCCCCTGGTCAGGCCACTTCTCTGCTTCCCTAGTGCTATCTCAGGCCCCATGCGCGATTAGATTGGAGTACAAGTTGTGTTCCACTCACCAGTGATCCTAAGATCACTTGGGCAGTCTGCTAGGGACCGTGGGGTTGTCCACCGAATCCGCGCCCATCTCACCTGTTTTTAATGAAGCTCTTGCTTTTCGATAATTATAAGTTAAGCTGCACCCATAGAAAATGACGCAGAGATCCTGTGTGCTCTTTTCCCATAGCTGCCAAAGAAAATATTTTGCAAAGCTTCAGTACCACATTAAACCCAGGACAAAGATGAAGGATGAAGATGCAGGAAGCTCGTACCACTGAGACCCCATCACAGCCTCCACCTTTCCTCTCTGCATGCAGTGCATAGCCTCCTGCTTCTGCTTAATTCTTTTTCTCACCTGGAATTCATTAATCTTCTCTACTTGTCTCTAATTTTGTTATTTCAAGAACGTTATCGTAAAATGGAACTGTGCAGTGTGCCATCTTCTGAGATTGGCTTTCATCCAAGCTGTTGTGTGTACGAATACATTGCTTCTCATCACTGAGTGGTGTCCCACGATGTGGGTGTACTGGCATTTATTTCACCACGTTCTTGGTGACAGACATCTGGATTGTCTCAAAGCTGTTAGAAACACGGGTGCGTAGGGTGTTAACGGGACATATGTTTTAATGAGGACATGTCCATGAAAGCAATTGCTGTTTGGCACAACAGATGCACATTTAGCTTCTAAAGCAGCTATTGATGTTGTATTACCTCTCCACTAATACGCCTATGCTTCCTTCCTTCCCCTTGGTGCTGATAAGGAAAGGGTAGAGATGGTACTACCACCCCTTCAGCCAAAGAAGGCATAGAGAGGATCAGCTATGGTGCTAACTCAGTAGAAACCAGGAAAGCTGTGATGTTGGATGTTGAATGTTGGATGTTGGATGTTGGATGTTAGATGTTGGATGTTGGATGTTGGATGTTGGATGTTGGATGTTGGATGTTGGATGTTGGATGCTGATGCTGTAACGGCTGCACTTACAAAGCAGTCTAGACACGTGACCTGGAAGAAACTGCTCAAGTTGTTATAACTTGTGCCCATGGAGACAAATCAGCAGCATCACTTCTGATGCAATGACTTAGGTTGGAAGAAAGGACATCACCATAGCAGCAGCCTTGATCCTTCCAGTTGTAAAGGTTCTAGCCAATGCTTACAATGGGAGAACAATAAATAGTGAATAGAGTTGGGGAAGTAACAAAGAAACAAAAGGTGATGTTACTGTTGCAAAGTCAGTTGATTTAAGGGATACATATTTGCACTAAACAAATGAGGAGTGGGCATCTTAACCCTGCACATTGTTAGCAGCAACCCAAAATGATGCAGGCACAGTGAACAGCAGGATAGCATTTCTCAAAGCCATAGAAGTAGAATTGGCATGAAAAGACAAATCTCAATTCTGTGAGTATTTATATAGGGAGGCACAGACTGATGTTTGTTCTCCCAAATTTCTAAGAATTCATTCTCAGAATGTCACAAAAAGGCAGAAGCCACCCAACTGTCCACCAACACAGAAACAGATGAACTGAATGTGATGTGTGCATGTGCTAGAACATTACTAAATCTTTAAAAGAGAATTCTGCCATGTGTGACAACCTGGACAGATCTGGCAGGCTCTGTGTTATGTGAAGCAAGGAAATCACCAATGAGCACTTAGGAGTCCACTCGTTAACAGAGCAGTCAGCCTCACATCGAGCAGAGTGGTGGTGGCCAGGATCTTGGGTAGGGAGCAAGCAGGATCACTGTGTAATGGACTCAGAGTACTGTTTTTGCTGGATGGAAAGAGCCAGTAGAGTGCTGAATCATAGAGAGATAACAAGCGAGCAGCATTTAACATCATCGACCGAATGTAAATATAGTGAAAATGACAAATTTTGTAACATATGCATTTTACTACAATAAAACGAGAAAATCAGACATATCTGCACGTGCTTTTCCAAGGTTTGCAGCTTGCTCTATTCGTCTTTGTGTTCTTCCACTTGTTAGTGCTTCGCAGATGGGCAACTGAACCTACACAATACAGTGTGAACTCAGCACAATGACTTTCCCTTGACTTTTCTTCTTTGAGATAATTTAAAATATTCTAATGGGGGATTTTTTTTTTTTTGCCTCCCTGTACAAATTCTAGAATGCTCTCATCAATGTCTACCAAAAAGAAACTTTCTGAGTTGTGGCAAGAATTATATTACATCTTGACATCAATTTTGAGAAAACCACCATATTCACTCATCTTCCAAGAGGCTTCCTCGGGCAGCGGGTGGAAACAGATGCAGGGACCTCTAGGCAGACATCAAGAGGAGCGTCTAAATGGGATGTCGTCATTAAATCCCTCCCCTCAATTCTGTAGAAGAGGAGGTGGAAAGACTGTAAGAGCCAGAGGGGATAGACACCAGGAGAACAAGGCCAGCTGAATCAGCTAAGCAAAGTGTATATGAGCGCACAGCAATGGAAGCAGAAAGGCCAGGGCCAGCATGCATCTACACCACATCTTCTACACATATAATTGTTAGCTTGGCGTTTATATGGGACTCCCAAGTATGAGGATGAGTGAGCCTGATACTTGTGTCTTCTCTTCAAACTCTTCTCCTTCACCTGGGCTGATGACCCACTCAACTTCTGTATGAAGGTTGTTGCCAGCTTCTCCCAGTCTCAGTCTGGGATCAACGGGGCAAAGAAACAGAGCAGCAACCTAACCCATCTCTATGACTGTCCTTGGGTCCCCAATTTCTGTACAGTGTGCTGCCTTCTTATCTTTCAGCCTTGATGTGTTGATTGTATCTAAATCAATTGTTCTCAACCTGTAGGCTGGGAGCCCCAGCAACCCTTTCACAGGGGTCATCTGAGACCTCTATAAAACAAGGATATTTACATTATGATCCATAACAGTAGCAACATTACAGCTATAAAGTAGCAATGACGTCATCACAACATGAAGAACTTTAATAAAGGGTCTCAGCTTTAAGGTTGGGAACCACTGCTCTGAATTGTCCTGAGTTTAGGCTGTGCACCAGCAGGAGATATAGAGAAACATCCAGCAAACCACGGGCACATCTCTGGCTTCCTCTTTAAGGAAGGCTCTCGGCAAAGTCTCAACCATCGTTGAGGATTTTCACAAACATCTTTGCTCCCTGCTCCCTCTCCATTTGTTAACATGTGCCTCTAGCCTTCTTGGCAAACTCTGCTGACATTCCTCCCTTAAAAACAAAAGCAAGAAAAGTTTGTCACTGGTTATCAGTTCATCTCCTGAAGTCTATTTTAGTTGGGGAGACTGGGGACCCCGATTTTGTTGTTAAATCCTTCCAGTCTGTGCCAACACAGCTTGGCATTGGCCTGCACAGTGGCTGCGAGGCCAGGCTGGTGAGATAGGTCTCCAGTTTCATCACACGGGGATGTGCCTCCCCTCCAGCCTCCCTCCCTCCTTGTGTGAAAGGGTAGTTTCATGCTATATAAGATGCTGCAGGCCAGTATTGCAAGTTTTCTCATTTTTCTAGAATCTTATTTCTCCAAACCTTGCAGTTCCTTTTGTTGGAGACTGCTATTAGAAACCAAGATCTGGGTTCTGGCTATGCTCATTGAGATGGCATTTTTACTTCAAGGACCTCACAAGCTATGATACCGAGTAACATATGTGTGAACACTAACGCATATATGTCTGTGGACATGCCATCTGTATTCACGTTGAACCAGAGCTAATGCCGATGCCAACCTGGGACTGACTGGATGGTTCCTGCCTTTTTAATTTTATTTTTCTCTGCGTGTGTATAACCTTCAGTTCCAATAGGGAAACATTTAGACCTTTATGCATCTTTATATACATTATGCACTATACATGTATACTTTATATATTGTATACATGTTGGCTGCCTACCATGTACCAATGATCGCCTATTACCTGCTCTAGCTGGAGAAGACAGAGCACTGAAAAGAAATCTGCAGAATCTCTGATGTTGTGGAGATTATTCTAGTAGCCAGTTGAAATAAATAAAAACCCACTTCTCACATCTGTGGTTCTCACTTGCTTTCTAGCTCAGCAATATAATTTATAAATGTTACTGTTGCACTTCTAGATTATTGTTTTCGGCCAGGAAGTGCCTCAGAATGCCTGTTCAGACTTGTCACCAGAAATGGAAATCAGAAACTTTTTTAAATTTTAATTTATTTAAAGTTCAGTTTACGAAAGGACCCTGGAGCCACAGGCATCACACACATACTTGAACGTCTTTGCCCCCTGGCATACTACATTAACACTTACACTCATCTTTTATCTCGATCTCTGTGTGTGGCCT
This sequence comes from Mus pahari, assembly GCF_900095145.1. Lineage (NCBI taxonomy): Eukaryota > Metazoa > Chordata > Mammalia > Rodentia > Muridae > Mus > Mus pahari. The sequence goes on from NC_034602.1 coordinate 79,932,637, forward strand.
TTCCATGACTCTGTTAAAGACATTCACAGCCCCTGAAGTGGAAGTGATATTATCTGAACAAAAATGACAAGGGAAAGACAAAGTCTTGGAGCTGGGGGGAAGGGATCTATATTTGATGTGAAAACAGACTTTTAGTAGCCACACATGGCGATTGATAGGAAACTCGGAGACTGTGTCAAAACAAAATGACCGAGACAAGATCAGGCGAAACCTGTCCATCATGCCCTCTTGGGCCCTCTTGGTCTCCCCCAGCTTGGTTCCATGCTCCTAAGACAGGAAAGAAAAGATCCTGGCAGAAGGGGACAGGGTGTGAGGAAATTGCTGAGTTGGATAGAGAGGGTAATCCTAGCTCCTCTGCTGGCTGCTCAGTCCAGTAATTCCTGTGGAGACCACTACAGTAGCCCTGGCTCCTCAGAGGGCCATCTTCTTCATCAATGTTCTCATCTCCTTTCCCTGGGGTAGGGGATTCCCCTACCCAGTTCCCTGAATAAAGTTAGTGCATCCTCAACCATCCCTGAGGCTTAAGGAAGCCCATTAAACTATCCTGTATGGGTACCACTAGGCTGCTCTCAACTATTCCAGACAAGAATCGAAACAAACTCTGGTCCCATCTCTCAATGAACCACTGGAGATGTGGGGCTGTGAGCCCTCCACAGGTATCTGGACAGAACTGGATATGCAATTGCATGTCATTGTTACATAGGCGTGTGCACGGAAGCACACTCTCCCATATACACCCAGATATCTTCTTCATTAGACACAGAACAAACTTAGACTATTTAAGTATATCTAGTTTGCCTTATTGTAAATAAAGCTTTGGGCGGGGCACCTTTGCATCCCAGTGCTGTAAGAATAACATCATACGTGGACCTGGGAGATGTGCTTCCTGCATTGTACCCTGAGCCTGCCAGTGGAAAGCAATAAATAGTTAAGCAGCCAGCAGCATGCCCTAAGATGAAAACAAATCCTGCATCCTTTAGAAACTCACAAAAGTGAATCGCTTACAATTAATGCCTTTAAGTTCTAGGTTTAGCAGCTTACACAGCAAACCTTTTAAGGAGTCTAAAGGCTCCTGGCCATAGTGGGTCCCACTATGAGACTTACTGATGCCAGGGTTTGGCAACAGTCCTGGTAACAGGGCCAGGGCAGCCACTGTAGCAGCCGAGCCAAATGGATTCTCCCAAAGAACGAGTTTGACAGGAGAGATGTGAAATGTCAGACTCAATAAAAGCCAATCTGCCAGGACTCTACTTCTGCTAACTCTGAGCTAAAAATACCAAGCAAGCATCAACAAACCTACACACCCCATCCATCTCTGTCCGGGATGGAATGCCAGCAAGCCTTCAACCCCTTCCAAGTATCTGAAGTCAGAAAGTCAAGAGAGAACGGAGTCTTGGAGGAGGTCAGCTTTGGAGAAAGATTTACTGAGCTAAGATTTCATTACCATCCCCTCTTTTTTATATTTCTAGGTGTTTTTAATTGTCTAAAGTACCAATTTTATATCAGCCATACTGATTACACCTATCTATGGGTTACAACCTAGCATTTGATACCCATCTACAACGTGTAGCAATCACGTTGGAGAAACTAGAGCCTCCTCAGACTGGTATCACTTCCTTGCTCACCAACCATGTTTTTTAAAAAGCCTCTAATTTTAGTTGCTGATCTACCAGTGCTTGCAAAGGAACCAGTGTGTGCAAAGGGCTGCAGGGTCTCTCCCTCAATGACACCTGAGTATTTTTGTGATCAGGCTGAGGAGGGTTTCATATTCGGGAAGCTTACAGCTCACCATGGGGATGAAATTGCTTTAGGGGCTTTCCGCCTGCACAATAGGGAGTGGCGGCACCTCACCGGTTGCAGAGGACCTCAAAGGCTGCAGCGCCCTCCAGTGGACAAACTGCTTTTCACTGGGCCTTTTCGTTTACGAACCTTTTGCCTCATGCAATGTACTCTTTCGGCGACTGTCTATGCCACTTTTTCCTGCTCAAGAGACAAATTTTTTTTTTTATAAGCAAACAAAACTACTACTTTAGAAAGAGCAGGCACTAACCCACAACATAATAGATGAGCATCAGGGATGATTTTTACAGGAGATTATATTGGGGTTGGTGTGCTTAGATTCAGATATCTACACCTAAAGACCTATGTGCTAAAGGCTAGATACCCCAGCACCACGGAGGTTAGGCCTTCAGATGTGAAGCTTCCTAAAAGGTCTTTGGGTCATTGCAAACATGCCCCTGGGGTAGACCACAAGACCTTGTTACTTCCTGCCTTTTTCTCCTTCCTTTTTGGCTGGTGGCAGTTCTGATCACCTCCACTCTTACCATGAGAGGCTGCCTTTGCCTGAAGTCCATATCAAATGGAGCCATTTGGGTCTGGATCTAGGAATTTCCTAAGCAAATAGCCAAAATAAATCTTGTTTATCTTTAAATTAATTGCCTCAGGTGCTTCATGGTCGTAATGGAAAGCTAAGATGCCAAGTTGACTTTCAAACATGGGTTCTTTTTCAGGCAACGTCAAAGGTTATTTATTTCCTACTTCACAACGATACTCCTCATTAACCATTATCCTTCCTGTTTTCCTTAGCCATCTTCTCCATTGTTCCTTTCTGACTGCTTGGATGACTGATCTCTGCACTCTGAGGTGAGTACTGGGGGTGTCCTCAGAGGGTCTTGGCTCAGCCCATCCCATCAGACTCTATTTCCTAGAGATGAGTGTAAATCTCATCACTTTTGTTGCGTTTAAGGATGGACCCAAGGTCCAAGGGAGCGCAGCTGGCTGCCAAGCACTCTCCCATGAGATCTGTCTTCTTTGGAATGTAAACACGGGGAGAGGAAACCCTATTATATAATGTAAGAATCCAGTGTCTCCAAAGATTGAAGGACCAGGGGAAATTACATACTCCCTAGACATCTTTTGTGTCTCCGTCCAGTTGAATTCTCGACACCTCTCGTTCTCCAGGTTCACAAGGACCCTATCTCTTGCTCTGTCCACACACACATAATATCTGTTTCCTAGACTTCTGAACAAAATCACACAGTCATATTGTTTATAAAGGTAAACTTCATCTCAGTGTAGTCCAGGAACCATCCCACGGCCCACATTAACATTTGTGGTCTTAACCTCTTCATCTCTGAGTCTCCCACGTGGTCTAGTTTCTTCCACTCCCTCCTGTTTTATCTGCCCCTCCCCCCTACTGCTAACTGTATCTCACAACTTCCTAAGGTGCAGTCAGGCTGGAAAGGGCGAAAGCTTCTGTGGTTCTGGGAAGATTTAACCACAGACAATACAAATATATAAAACATATACAACTGGGAAGAGAGACCTCAAGAGAGTTCATGCGAATGAGGGGCCCCAGGTCTTGGCTACATCAGCAGTGTTAGTCCTTGCCCATTCTTCCCATTATGTTGAGGTACCACCCAGTCTCCTATCAGACCTGGCAGCTCCCAGGAAACACCAACCATCATCACCATTCGCAGTCAAACCTTCAGTATATTCATCTAGCTGCATCTCTTTTTCACTAATATTTTAAAAATGAAAGATCTTAAGTGAGCATGCTTTATTCACATCGCACTCAGCACAAGGATCCTAAGGTCTGGAGCTTCCTCTTCGTCTGTCATAGACAGTCCTTGCCCTCCGCCTGCACATAGCATCCAGACACATCTCCATTTAGTCTAGAAGACGGGGCCCTGGACTGAGAGTGGAGCATCTGACTAGCTGGCACCGGTAGCCACATGATTTCTGCTCGTGGGTCTGTGTAAACCAGGTGACAATTGATACGTGACGGAATTCATCAGTCTCTGGTTGAATAGAGAGTGTCATTTATGGCCCAACCTGATCAGTTTGACCTAAGATAACACAACTTGACCTGTGAATTCTATGTGTGTTTCTTGATATCTTGCATTTCAGAGAGTAAATTAAGCTTCACATAGTTGGATAAGTTTTCCTCACCTCTTATGTACCCACTACCAACAGCCCTCCCAAGTTACAATTCTAGATTTCAAGAATATAGTTGCCACCCATTAGAAGAATCCCTCATAGTTGGGTCTGCGTATTAAGACAGGTAGTGAGGAGCATCTCAGGGGACCTGAGTACAGGCAAAACTCTGAGTACTTCTATTGGAAACACTTAACGTGGTCTATGTTTTTGGTATAATACAAGGAATTCTCATGCTATCCCCAGGTATATTACTTTCCTATGTTTTCTATACAGGAAGACAGATATTTTGAAGATTTCAATTATCAGCCAAAGATAATTTAAAACCCACATTGTTTTTGCTTGAAAACTATACCATCTTTTAGAACAAATATTAAATTCCCATTTTATATGCTATTCGTGACTTCAGGCAGTTTCACCACCCTTTGTGGTGTACATGGCGTAGGCTCACCTGAGAGGTATGAACGCTTCAAAAAAATCAGTGCACATCTCAGCAATGCGTGCCTCACGATTCTACCATTTAACATAACCAGAGCAGCAAACACACTGCAGAGCTCAGAGATCCACCATGGGACGTCACATCCCAGACAGGGCAGGAGTGGCAGTCAGCCTCGTGAGTCATCCGGGACAAGGGTCAGCGAGCTTTCCCATGACGACCCAGAGAGGAAGCACTTTCCCCTGGGCAGGCCACCCCACACTGCCTCCCTCAGGTAACTGAGCACCCAGAACAGTTTTTGAAAGAGCCAGAGAGACACAAGCAGACAGGTATGACTCTTTTAGGCCCCCTGTGGATCTGAAGGAATGTTTTTCTAGGTCAAAACCAACATGGCTGCAGAGGGCCATGAAAGAGTGACCAGAAATCTCAGTGGTTAGCTTCTTGCCTCTCAAATAGGACCAGCTCAGCTTTGAATTTTGATTCAGACGCTTGTCAGTCGTGTGTCTTTGGGTGGGAACTTAAGCCAAAACTAACTTAGTTCACCTGTACAATGGACTAGAATCTTACCTCATAGTTGTAAGGCAAATAAGTGAAAAAGTTTTGTATTATCTTAGTACAGGACTTGGCTTCTAGAACATACCCAGTAATGTTGGATACTGTCTTAGTCAGGGTTTATGTTCCTGCAGAAAGCATTATTGCCAAGAAGCAAGTTGGGAAGGGAAAGGTTTATTCAGCTTACACTTCCACATTGCTTTTCATCACCAAAGGAAGTCAGGACAGGAACTCACACAGGGCAGGAACTTGGAGGCAGGAGCTGATGCAGAGGCCATGGAGGGGTGACGGCTTCCCCTGGCTTGCTTCCCCTGACATGCTCAGCTTGCTTTCCTATAGAGTACAGAACTACTAGCCAAGGGGTGGCACCACCCACAATGGGCTGGACCTTGCCCCCTTGATCACCAATTGAGAAAATGCCTTCCAGCCGGATCTCCTGAAAGCATTTCCTCAAGGGAGGATCCTTTCTCTATGATAACTCCAGCTTGTGTCAAGTTGACACACAAAACCAGCCAGAACAGGTATCAAGGAGAGGGGATGGTACCATATCTAGCCAGTAGGTACATGCTATATCCATTAGGAGTAACAGGAAACACTGAGAACTCTATCAACAAAGGCCGAGGACAAACAGCTCTACACATCTTTAACTTCTCCTTCTTCTGCTAAACCCAGGCAAGGCTGGAGTGGAAGATACCTAGATGAAGGAGTGAAGAACTGGCCATGCCCAGTACACACACTGGTTCTCATGTCAAAGATGGGGACTAAAATTTTAAATTAGCTATGGGATTCTTAAAGCTATAACATGCTGGCTTCATTGGAGGTTTTATTGTGATAAAACACAGGGATCAAAAGCACCTTGGGAAGCCAGGCAAATGTGGCCCTTGCCTTTAATCCTAGCACTCAAATGGCAGAGGTAGGTGGATCTCACAACCCCAAGGTAAAGTCCTTTACTGAAGGAAATCAGAGAAGAAACACAAGACAGATAGAAGTCTGGAGGCAGGAATTTAAACAGTAACCATAGAAAAGTGATGCTTACTGGCTTGCTCTCTGTGACTTGCTCACTTTGTTCTTCATACAACTCAGGACCACCTGTCCAGGGGTAGCAATGCCCCACAGTAGAACTGGTTCCTCCTACACCAACTGTTAATCAAGAAAATGTTCTGAAGACTTGCCTTTGGGAAAGCTGATGGAAGCATTTTTCTCAACTGAGGTTCCTCTTCCTAAATACCTGTACCTTGTATCAAGTTAACAAAACACTATGTCACACACACACACACACACACACACACACACACACACACTGCTTTTAAGAGGGGAAACCAGTGGAAAAGATGTGTGAGCTGTGCAAATGTCAAACAGAGTGACCTAGGGAGGTCAGGAGCAGACTACTTAAGGGAAGCTATCTATCTATGTATCTATGTACCTGTGTATCTATGTACCTATGTGTCTATGTATCTGCCTATCATCTATCTGTCTGTCTGTCTGTCTGTCTATCTATCTATCTATCTATGTACCTATCTATGTATTTATCTATGTTTCTAGGTATCTGCATATCTAAGTATCTATGTCTCTATCTATGTATTTAGGTATCTATGTATCTATGTATCTGTGTATCTATGTATCTATGTATCTGTGTATCTATGTATCTATGTATCTGTGTAACTATGTATCTATGTATCTATCTATTATCTATCTATGTATCTATCTATCACCTATCTATCTATTTATCTATCTACTATCTATCTATCTATCTATGTACCTATCTATGTATTTATCTATGTTTCTAGGTATCTGTATATCTAAGTATCTATGTCTCTATCTATGTATTTAGGTATCCATGTATCTATGTATCTGTGTATCTATGTATCTGTGTATCTATGTATCTGTGTATCTATGTATCTGTGTATCTGTGTATCTGTGTATCTATGTATCTGTGTATCTATGTATCTGTGTATACATATATCTATGTATCTGTGTATCTATGTATCTGTGTATACATATATCTATGTATCTGTGTATCTATGTATCTGTGTATCTATGTATCTATGTATCTATGTATCTGTGTATCTGTTTTATCTGTGTATCTATGTATCTGTGTATCTATATATCTATGTATCTGTGTATCTGTGTATCTATGTATCTGTGTATCTATGTATCTGTGTATACATATATCTATGTATCTGTATATCCATGTATCTATCTATCATCTATCTATCTATCTATCTATCTATCTATCCATCTATCATCTATCTATCTATCTATCTATCTATCTATCTATCTATGTGTCTACTTATGTGAGCCACTGACTTCACCTTAAGGACCTGGTCACATTTGCTCTTACTGAGGCTAGACACATGGTTTAACAAGAAAGCAAAGTATAAGATTTGTAGAAAAGATAAAGAGATACTTTACCCTCAGGTAAGTTGTAGAGCCTGGGGAATCTATGGTACCAAATTCAAGTCAGTGAGCATGGCAAACTTGCTCCTGTAAGAGCTAAGAAGCTAGAAAGCAGGTCTGCACAGACATGAAAGTGTATGAGGTCCGTATCATTCTCTTTCTTGTCAGGTAACAACAGGACAGGGGATGTATCATAGAGATCATAGAGCTCTGCCACACGTAGGCATTCCATATACAAAATTATCCAGAGGAAACAGTTGAGAATTCTAAGTTTTGAAATAACCGTGATGCCGGAGGAAGCCCAAGCTTGGCTGACGATAGCCTATGACTACTCACAAAGCAATATCAGTCTTGAAACTGGTTCCAGGCAGAAGGGACTGAATGTGTAATGTCCAGGAAAGGCACTTTCCTGGGTTTGTGTAGGAAAGCCAATAGCTGCAATCCTTATGGCCTTCACGCTTTAACTACTTGGAGATTACTCTACCTTCCAGGTTAAGCAGGTTCTGTAATTCCTAACCAGCAACATTTGCTATTTTCTATAGACTAAGGGCTCCTTTGGGGTTGCTCTTCTCCCACATTTTGTGTGAAAGCTCTTTTCCCTTTCATGCTGCGCCTAGAACATGAGTTCCATTCAGACTCAGTAAAGAAGGCAGCAGAGGTCTTGAACGTTAAGATGAGGAAATGAGTCAGTGAGACTGTGGTGTGCTCTTCCCAGAATGCTCAGTGGTGTGGAAGGACTGTCAAGGAAACAGAAGAACACAATTATCTTGTTTCTTCTATCCAAGTCTATTTACAATGTCTTTCTCCTAATCTTAACTTGTGAGTCATGACCCCCGTGGGGTTGAATGACTCTTCCACAGGGGTCACATAATCAGATATCCTTCAGCTTGGATAATTAGACTACTATTCGTCACAGTATCAAAGTTATGAAGTAGCAATGAAACAATGCTATGGTTGGGTTCAGCACACCATGAAGAACTGTATTAAAGGGCCACAGCATTGGGAAGGTTGAGATCCTGGAACTTCTCTATAGAGACTGAGAAACAGGGAGTTTCACACCACTTGGATCCAGGTCAGGGGAGCCAAACATCCAGGGAGGCTTAAGAACTTAAGAACTTACTCAGGACTCTTCTAAGACATGAGACTGGTTTTCTAAGGGTCAGACCTATTTAGGAATTCTCCTTCATATTGACCTTTCTATCCTCTTTCTAGAAAGAGTGTATTAATATCAGGAGCTTGGGCAACTATTTTGCAGTGCTGAAGTTGATATTTAAGAATAGTGGGACAGAAAGACAGGAGACGCTGTTGTGACATCCCCAAGTGGCTGTGACAATGCTGTTATTGAATGAGAAGGCAGTATCCTGCCTGGCGACACTCCTGTGACCACCACTTCTATTTGGATTTGAATTAATTTGTAACCCATACGTGAACACATGTTCCATAGCCATCAAAACAAATACTATGAGAAAAAGAATATTAGCCAAATTGTTCTGATGAATTAAAACTAAGAAAAAATAAACTGTCCTGTGGGCAGAGAGATTAAGAAACTTTAACCAGATAACTGTATAAGCTGATACAATATATTGAATGTCTCAAGCTTATTTCTTTCTCCCACTTAATGACTAGTTTTACTATAATACATGTTAATAAATATTACTATGTAAACTATTATAAGGGGCCAGAGAGGTGACTCAGTGTCTAAGAGCATTCCTCAGTTCCCAGCATCTAAAGGGCAGCTTATGTCTCATATCTAACTCCCGTGCCAGAGGGTCCAACACACTTTTCTGGCCTCTGAGGGCACCATGCCCACATGTGATTTACAGACATACAAGCACACAAAACACCCATGTACATAAAATGAAAATTAAGTAAAGGAAAAATATGGAAAATAATGATTTCTAAGCAAAGACAAAATATCACATATTTACATATGTCTACTAAATTATTGACTGTTAATGTTTTCATCTATGTATTTATCTGTAACTAATTTTCTTGATTTATCATGTTCTAAATGGAATGCCTCCTCTCTACATCATCTTTGTAATTACAAAACCATAATCAATGTCATTTATCCTACCACAATTGTATGAGAGGAATGACTTAAGATAACGTAAGCTCCCGCACACAGTATTTAATTATAGAATTGGAAACTACCTGTCTCCATCCCATGACTACCTTCAGGTTGCCTCACATTTTATTTATACTCAAAAAGAAGGCCACTGCAGAGACAAGAGGAGACAAAGGCAGGAGTGAAGCAGCCATAGGCAAGCTGGCACCTTCCAGAAGCTTCAGGAGCCAAGAAGAGGATTTCCTTGGAAGCCATTGATTTTAATTCATGAAAACTAACTTTGGACTTCTGGCTCCCAGTGATGTAACAGGTGCATAATAGTGATTTAAGCTGCTGTGTTTGCTGTGGTGCCTATAGCAAACTAGTAAGTGTATATCTTTAGTTCAACTGGCACAGAATATAACTCATTAGTATAAGAGGACACATTCTTAACAAGTCTCAACTTGATGAAAACAATATTTCATGGGTCTTAGAGCAAGAAAGGATAAATGGCATGCAAAACAGGTATATTTTAATATATCTGCTGTGGAGATTCCCAAGATAGGAGTCCCTATGACTGTTAATGCATAATGCATTCTGGGGCTTGAAATACTCCCTAATTCCTAGAGAATACTCATGAGAGCTTCTCTCATCCTTAGCAGTGATGGAGAAAGGCCATTGCTTTGTTACTACATATCACCCCTCCCCTACATTCAAGGAGGGATACAAAACACTACAGAGAGAACATAAAGGTGATTTTGGTGAAGATAACAGTTTGGTGACTCAGTTTACCATAACTGCTATTTTCTTGATGCCTCTGATCACATTTTAACACACAAATAAAAAAATGTGGGCTTTGCTTATAATCCACAATAATTTCCTTTTTTTCCAAACAGTTGTTCACTGATACATCTTCCAAAAAGATTAATGATTTTCCCAAGAAATATTTAGAAGCCTACATAACTTAGTCTGGTCCCTGGGTGAGCACACTCCGAGATTAGGGGCAGTTGACCACGGGAGTCAGGCAGACTGGTCCCACCTGTAAGTTCTTTATTGGCACACCAAGGGCTGTCAAGTGACCTTTAAACAGTACTTTTCACTTTGAAATGTGTGATGTCAGAAAAATGTCAAAAATCTGTTTGATGTTGCCTTTGCCGAGTGATTTTTCTGTGTGTCTTAAAATTGTATCAAAAGCAGCAATTCCAATCAAAATCAGAAAACAGAAGGTAAAAGAAGAGCACTGTATGTTGGATTTTTTCATCTATGTTCCAAGATGAATGCATGCGCCATCACTCTGCTTGCCTGACGTCAAAGGAGACTCTCACACTCACCCTGCCCAGATTTGCGCTAAGATTTGCTGGCTGTGCAAACTAAGTGAGCTCCCTCACAGCTCTGGATTAGTTCTTTCTAGAGTGTCTCTAGATTGCCGAAGGGCATCACAGAGTGTGACATACTCAAGTACCTATGGTAGTGAAACTGAACAAACTCAAACAAAACCCATTTTTGACAACATCCACCCGCACAGAGTGATACGATCCACTCAAGGTTGCTTAGGCCTTAGTCTCACTTTGACTTGTGAGGCAGTCACCGGAATCCCACGCTGCCTCCTTCAGCTCTCCAGTCCTTTGAGATCTCCGCAGAAAGCACAGAATGGAAGATGAGTTTATTGCAGAGAAGTGTGGAATACTCTCAGGGACCCTCTCTGCAACTGTAAGCCCAAATAGGCTCTTCCACAAGTTGCTTTGTTGGTCATGGTGTTTGCTCAGAGCAACGAAAAGTACCTACCACACTGCCGAAGCACAAAAATATACTACCTACACGGTTAACCTAAGAGGACATGATACGTTGTCCAACAGGAGTTCCATTTGGTCTGATCTATCTTCCTTCTTCCTTCTGGGTTATTATGGATGGATGGGTGGATGGGTGGATGTATATGTCCTTTATACATGAAAGCATCTACTTTATTTAAAAATTCTCTCTCTCTCTCTCTCTCTCTCTCTCTCTCTCTCTCTCTCTCTCTCTCTGTGTGTGTGTGTGTGTGTGTGTGTGTGTGTGTGTGTGTGTTTTTCTCCAAAATACAGGCCATCTGTGCAGTCTTCCATGCCATGGATGAAATGACCATCAGTAGATAATGATATGACAGTTACACAATAGCCCAAAAGTCAGTTCTGACAGTAACATTCTGTCCTCTGCCTTCTGAAAGCCAGGGTAAAGATTCAGGATACAAATAAATACAAATAACAGTGAAGTATTCCACAGTTTGTATAATATCTGTAAGCAATGATCTGGAAATGACAATTGAGTAATCCAGGCAGGATTATCAGTGACATCAAAACCACCCGTTTAGATCCTCAGATAAGGAAGCTGAAGGCCAGAGAGGTGAAATGTTTTACAAGATACCCAGCTAGCAAAGCGGGACTTAAGACGTATATCCGGTCTGCCTCTCTTTGAATAAATGCAAAAAATGCAAGTTCTCAGCTTCAGGTTTACCTAGAATTAATGTCACCTTTAACTCCATGAATCATTTGGTCAAGGAGGTCTTTCTTTTGCCAGCTGCAAGCATTTAATAAAAACATTCTATACAGAGATGAATTGTATCCCCTGGTTGTGTGTAGTCATCAATGCTGCCTAAGGTTATTTACATAAGGTTTGTCCCCCCAAACCACCATTGTCAAGGGGCCTTGCATGGCTTGTACCTCCAGATTTTAATCTTTTCGTACTCAGTGGCTGCATCATGGTCCAAGCAGGTTTACTGACTACTCAGATGAACCCCAGACAAACTAAGAGCTAAATGTTAGTTGTGGTTAACTGAAACTTAGATCAAATAAAAACACTAATATTCTATATCATCTGTTTTTATAAACAAAAGTCATATTCTGGAAAAGTAAGTGAAATTACACCTTGATGTAAAATGTAAAAGTAGAAAGAATAATCTCAAATTGCCTATTTTATGATCATATATTTCAGTCACATATATACATATATATTAAATTATGTTCATTTTTACTTTAAAACCATCCCTAATGAAATAAACTTTATTTGGACTAGCTTCACTTTCAAGAAACAGGTGGATTTAGACAATCAAATTTTCTGAATACTTCTAGTTTCTTATTTGTCCATTAAAGGAAAAAAAACTAGAATTGAAGATTTCTTAGTTCCTGTCCAGCCATGGTGGCTACAGTCTTTACATGCTCCATATTGTGCAGGGGGGAAAGTGGGACACAAACTCACGTGTGTTCACACTGTGATGTATAAAATCTTAATTCTCACCCAAGATGCTGAGTACACAACTTCTATTCCTCTGGTACATCACAGGGACACACGTGCAAATGGGAAAGCTCCCACTAGTTAAAGCTACACAAGTTTACCAGAAAAATCAATGGAGTGGTATTGCCTTGAGCTATAAGGCATAAAAATAAATAAATCCTTACCATGGCGAACACATTATTAAATGACGTTTGTATGAGCTCTGCCTTCAGGGAGCTGGAACATTAACTCCCCACATTTAGAGTCTAGGATTTGAGAGACTTCCTCCCAAAAGAACTTGATGAAGAAGAGGTAAACAGAAGGGTACTTGCTGTGGAGAAATCTGACTCGTATGCCCTCTGCCAGGTGACCCAGGTGAGCACAAGCTTTGCTGGCCACATCATACCCTTGATGCCATACTATGTTCCTCTTACAAAGGCATGCATGAAATGAGAAGCAGGGAGTGCTGGGTTGCATGAAGTCTCCATGTCACCATCACAGCTGTCATCACATGATATCTGCACGAGTCTGAAGAACACATCTTCATGTATGTACTTTATTATGCGCTCTTATTTATTTGGGGGAAGTGTCACGGGGACAGCAATCTGCAGGTGCTGCCTAGGGACCAGATTTAGGTTGTTAGACTTGGCAGCAAGAACCTTGATCCACTGAGCCATCTCGCTGGCTCTAATTTACGTTTTAAAATAATTCAAATGGGGAAGATTCCAACATGAAAATGGTCTTAATAATACTTTGACTACATTTCACGTAAATCTCTCAAGTTCTTTCAATAGCAATAAAGTAACTGAAATGAACTGAATGGCTCAGGACACACCTAGACCAAGTTCTCAGGACAAAGGAGATGTCCCCAGAGGGACAGAGGGTAGGAATAAGAGACAAAGACAGGATAGAGAGGACAAGAAAGAAGGGAAAAGAACGAGGAAGACTGGGAGGGATATTTGTCCTGCTGGGACAAAGGGTTGCCTCTGGATAAAGAGGAGACAGATGTGGCCCATAGGCAAATGGCAGTTTATAAAGGGAAAGGGGAAACCCCAGTGATAGGATGAGTCAGTTAGTTTTGATTAAACATGTTAATTAGGTGAGCCAAAGCGGGATTTTGATTGCTGGGATTTAGTACTTTGATAGCTGGATCTTGGTGGTCAATCTCAGGAGGCAGAAATGGTGAAATAAGGGAACAAACCTTGGGGGCTAGCTAACAGTTTAATATGGCAGAAGGGACAGGGGACTGGGGAGCAGGGGGGAGGGGCAAGGACAATACCTGCCAGCCCCATGTTTGCCATGCCCTGGTCTACTAGAACCCTTCAGACCAAACCCTCTGAATCAAGAGGCAAAAACAAATGATATGAAGAGCCATAAAGGTAATAAAAAATTTTAAAGTCTTAAATTGAATATCATATTGTAAGTGTATTTAAAATGAGCAAGATACAAGATTTACTTCCCTGGATATGTTTTCCAAACGTCAGGGTGTTTGAAAGTTCATTAGAAATAACTCATGTGAAATGTCCATTCGGTCAAATTTATTTGAAATTAGTTCCAGTTCATGCCATATTTCTATTACTTGTACCTAATTATTCAGCCTTTTATTTGGGGCATCAAAGCACAGTCAATGCTTTAGATAGCACAGTTTTTAAGGAAACGTTGCAGTTCCCTCATGGATGCTCCTATCGCATTCCTTGGCCCTGAGTGGTGCCTCATGTTTGATGAATGACTGCAGCTGCCTCTTATTGCTTCATTCATACTCAGTCTTGACAATCTCCCAGGTGTGACTGCAGGTGTGACTGCAGGTGTGACTGCAGGTGTGACTGCAGGTGTGACTGCAAGTGTGACTGCAGGTGTGACTGCAGGTCAGGGTGGTGCTTCTGCTTTTCCTTTACCACACTGTCTGACAAACCAATCCTCCATGGAAGGCCTGATGACGACTACAGATATACATCACATCCCCTTCCGGACTTCTGCAGCTGCTCTTATGTGTTGGTGGGAACCAGAAGATGGAAAAGCCGAGGTTCAGACACAGAGATGTGGGCCTTATTTTAATAAATGCTGCTCTATAATATGCTACTGGGAAACAAACTAAACCCTCTCCTGGCAATCTCCCACCTTTCTGGGAATACCCAAACAGTTTTGCATAACATACTGTCTGTGGTGGTTTGAATAAGAATGGCCTCCATAGGCTCACGTTTTAGAATGCTTAGTCATCAGGGAGTGGCATTTGAAAGAATTAGATGAGCCTTTTTATGCTACTGACGAAGGTTTGCAAGTTTCAAGAACCATGCTAAGCCCAAAGTCAGTCTCTCTCTCTCTCTCTCTCTCTCTCTCTCTCTCTCTCTCTCTCTCTCTCTCTCTCTCTCTCTCCACACCCATAGCTTATGACATAGTTTACTTGCCTGCATGCAGCCACCCTGGCCACCATGATGATTAAAGACTAAACCTCTGACACTGTAAGCAAGCCCCAACTAAATGCTCTCTTTCCTAAGAGTTGCCTTAGACATGACATCTTTTCACAGCAATAAAAACAGAGAGGAAGAACCTGCCTTTAAGCCTTGTGTTTTAAACCCAAAGTTTTCTCCTGGTTAATGATCCTCTGCATTGTCTAAGATTCATGGGGCTTCATTCACATGAAATCCCACCCTACGAGTTAGTCCATGTTTTCTCTCTCACACAGAAGTTTGCATAGTAAAATGGAGTAAGCCCCAAAGTACAAGAGCTCTTCAAGTCTGCAGCTTGAAGTTCCCATTGGCCAAAGCAAACCACAGAGTGTCTTGGTATATATTTTGTTTCTGTGACAGAATGCTTGAGACTGAATAATTTATAAGGAAAAAAAAAAAACTACTTAGCTCATAGTTCTGGAGATTGCAACCGAATCTGTAGTTCTGGGTAGAAGCCTCATGCTCTATCATATCAATGATAGAAAAAAATGCCCTCAAGCAAGCATGTGCAGAGAGACAAGGACAATAGCATCCTCGCCCTATATCAATCTCTTCTTGAGATAATTAACCAAGTTCTACCTAAGAAAACCCCTTCTTTTCCATAAGAACTAACCCAGTCCTGGAAGAGCAATTTTTCTACCCCTGACCACATCTTAAAGACACCACCACACCTCAACATCTTTATGTTGGGAATAGAATTTCAGCATGAGTTTTAGAAGGAGAAAGCTTTATTCCTAGGCATAAATCTCTTTTTAAAGATTTAAAATAAATTCTTCTTCTTGAAGGAAAAAACAGATCAATATTACGGCATTTTCTTTCTGTCTACCAGTCCACTTTGGATTCAGTTATTTCTGCTTCTCCTCATGCACAATACACTGATCTCTTATGACTGCCTCGAGTCAATACAGTGTGGTGGTGCTCTCTATAATGAATATCTTGCAGTTTTTAACTTGTTTAAGAGCAGATGAGATTCATTGGGTCCGGTGTCTTGGTACCTCCTCTTGACATGCAAACTTCCAAACTTAAAAACATATCTTCTCTTCACATGCATAACATTCAAGAGTGGAAGAGGCACAAATGGCAGACTCTTGTTCAAAAAGAAAAAAACAAACAAACAAACAAACAAAGCAGGAACAAACAGCAAGTGCTGTGTCCTGGCAACTCTGCAACCCAGCTGAGTGTCTGTCAGAAGTTCCTCCACGGAGGGGAGGGTAGGGACGACTTCTGTTTGGAATGCAGTTGTGCTCACAGGGTGGCTTCCTTGTCCATTGTTCGCTGTCACTTGCTTCCATCCCTGTGCTCCTCCAGCTAACAACCGTGTCCATGATTCCAGAAGAAATGTCAACATTTGAAACTGAACAGAGGTCTCAGACCGCCTCGCTCCTGCTTCTCAAAACTCAACTCTCTCTGTCTACTTTATGCCAAACAACAAATTTTCCACTAAAACATTTTTTTTTTTAAATCTCATGGATTTTCTTTGAATCTGGATTGAGTTTACGTCTCGGCCATTTATAATTCTTTTCCAGGAAAGTTTGTCTCTGTTTTGGGTGTGTCTATGTGCAGGCTAGAATTAGGTCAACTTGATAAAAGCTAGAATCTTTTGGAAAAAGAGAGCCTCAATAATGTCCCCATCATATTGGCTTCTGGCCAAGACTGTGGTAGATTTTCTTGATTGATGATGACTGTGGAGAGTCCAGTTCAATATGGGCTGTGTCATTCCACACAGTCCTGGTGCTCTAAGAAAAGAGGCTGAGCAAACCATGAGAAGCAAGACAGTTAGCAATGCTCTTCCATGGCTTCTGCTTCATATCCTACCTCCGGGTTCCTACCTTGGATTCCTGCTCTAACTTAATTCAGTAATGAACTTAAAAATTTTAAATATACTAAAACTTTTTCTTCCCAAGTTGTTTTCTGTCATGGTATTATCAGATCATAATAAAAACTCTAAAATACTCTGGCTGCTGTTCACAGTGCTCTTAATGCAATTAAATATCAAATATTTATTTATCTATTGTTCTAAGTTCTATTATACTGTTTTCTAAATGACGACATAGTTGCACCTGTGTTTTATTTTTTAATTTATTATTTGTTTCATGTTGGTGATATAATACAACCTCGGAGACTAGGGATATAGATATTTTTATTTCCTGTATTTCCTGTAAATTCTACTTAAAGCTGAGTCATTATCCTCTCCACTTTGTCTCCCTTGTTAAACCCTTTCAGCCCTTGGCCTGTCAACTTCCTTAGTTCATTGGACATACCCAATCTTCCCAGTTACTGCAGGTAACCATTTTGTGACCACAATATTGTTGTACGTTCTCTACCCACCACAGCACTTTCCACAGCATCTCCACTCCAATGTCTTGGTAGCTTTATCTAACATTCTCCTTCCTGATTTTCAAGCTTGTACTGGCCACCTTGTCCCCCTATCGGTGTCATCCTTTAGGTTTTGTTCATGAAAGTACTCCATTTCTGTAACTTCTTCTCTTAGTTTTTTTTTTTTCCTCTTCCCTTGTGCAGCAAACCACCACCCCAACACTTAATGGTGACACAGCAAAAACTACTGCACGTAGATTCCAGCTGTGAGAGTACAGAGATAGCTGGAAGCAAGCTCTAAACCACGGCCTATCCTGGGCTAGCACAGGTATCTCTGAGCTAGCCCAGGTATCTTCCCTCGATGTTTTTGTTTGTTTGTTTGTTTGTTTGTTTGTTTTCTTATGCTTGTTAGTATTTTGTCTCCAGGTATTTAAATATATTTAATCCGTATCTGGTGCTGGTGGAAGCCAAAAGAGGATGTCAGTTCCCCTAAAACTGTAGTTACAGATGGTTGTGAGCCACCATGTGGGTGCTGAGAACCAAACCTATGCTTTTTGTATGAGCAACAAGTACTCTTAATTGCTGAATCATCTCTCCAGCCCTTGCCCTCTATCTGTGTACCACAATTCCCAGCAGTATGATATGGTTGTGTGGCAATTTCCTATGAAAAAAAATTTTTTTGGGTCTTAAAGGGCAGCTCTTTAAGGCACAGGATACTCTAAAGGGAGATAAAAAACAACAACAAAAACCAAACAAACAAAAGAACCAAACCATTCTGTCCTACAAAGAAACTCATTAAGATGCAGGGTATTCTAAAGGAGATGAGAGAACCCACCCTGAAGGGATGATCCCTAAGCTTGGGAAGTATACAACTCAAAAGCTTCAGGAAGCCCCTGAAGTTGAGCAGATTCACTATGCCTGCCCTGCTCCCAAGTATCTGTAAGCAATAAGGGTTATTGAGGAACACTCTCAAAGGAGCTGAACTACCTAGAAGATTCTCAGACAAGAAAAACTGCTTTGATTTCATTTCTGCCCTTATAAGTGATCCCTCATTCTTATCCCTGTAAGTAACTCCAGGTAGCCCCAATAAAACTCATTGATTCACCGAGATGGACTTTGATAGTACCTGAACTTTGATCTGTCATTGGTTCCATATCTGGGGTGAGTAAGTGTTTGTTCATATCTTCCCAGGAACACTGTCTCAGAACAAATAACCATCTGTTACTATGAGAAAATACGTTTTGAGCCTACTGATAAATACAAATACATAGCTAAGCTCAGATTCAGGGAAGATTAACTGACTAGATCCTTGGTGGAAAGAACTGAAAAAATGATCTTAATCTCCTGTTTCCTCAACTCTCCCTTCTCCCCTCCTGTCTTCACAAGTCTACCAAAAGACTTGGATCCTGTGCCCTGTCTTCCATCAAACTGTGACCCTTGCATGACTCAGAGCCACGATTTAGCAGCTTCAAAAATGAGAAGTATGGGCTCAGTAAGAACTGAAACTTTTCCACACTTAAATGATAGCTTACTCAATTCAAACCAGATTCAAATTAGGGGGGAGAGACTCAGCTCCCTTCAGTTTACACATAGGCAAATGTCTCCTCCTTGTTCCTGTTCCTTGCATCAAGTTGGTTTTCTAACTCCTTACCTTGTTTCAGTCACCACTTTTATCTCCCTAGACTGACTTTTCTTTGATTTCATCTCATTTCTGTCTTTCTCCTCAAGATGCACTTTACCAGTTTCACAGAAACAGAGAGCAGATACTATTACTATCACAGCTGCTAATGTTTATAACCAAGAAAAAAAACAAAGTTCCCAAAGTAGCAATATATTAAGTATTTGCCGCATGCTGGCTCTGTGTTAAATTTTGATGATCCAACTCTAGCCATAAGTAGGTGTAAGGTTCCTGCCTTGCACTGCTCTACTGGTGGGAGAGGTAGGTGTGGATTTAATGGTGACATAAGAATAACTAAATAGGGCTGGTGAGATGGCTCAGTGGGTAAGAGCACCCGACTGCTCTTCCGAAGGTCCAGAGTTCAAATCCCGGCAACCACATGGTGGCTCATAACCATCCATAACAAGATCTGACGCCCTCTTCTGGAGTGTCTGAAGATAGCTACAGTGTACTTACATGTAATAA
>NC_034602.1:79952241-79980935 GCF_900095145.1 Mus pahari
TAAATAAAATCACGATGATCCACACAAACGGAACATACAGATTACTGAAACCACATATGAAAGTACAGGTTTCAACTTTACTTTAAAACCTCTAGAGTGTTGTAGAGGTTTCCAGAACTCCTGAGAAAAGTATTTCACCACTAAGATGAAGAATGATAAGATCAGCCTGGCAAAGGTGAGGGCTGGAGAAAGTACAAAAAAGGAGTTGACCTTTGAAATGCAAGACACTGGGCAAGTTCCTTGGACACAGATTCTGAGCCTAATTCCTTCTCTGTAAAACAGTGAAGGGTATCAGACCTGTCTGTTAGCATTCGAGTAACGGAGTCTTAATTGTGTGTGTGTATGTTTTGTGTGTGTGTGTGTGTGTGTTTTGTGTGTATATATGTGTATGTATGTTGTATGTATGTGTTTTGAGTGTGTCTATGTTTTGTGTGTGTATGTCTGTGTGCATGTTGTGTTTATCTATGTTTTGTGTGTTGAGTGTGTATGTGTACGCTGTGTGTGTTTATGTGTATGTTGTGTGTGTTTGTGTGTATATTGTGTGTGTATGTTATATGTGTGTCTGTATGTTTTGTGTATATGTATATGTGTATATCTTCTGTGTGTGTGTGTGTGTGTGTGTGTATTTTGAGTATGTGTATCTGTTTTGTGTGTGTGTCTATGTTTTTTGTGTATGTGTGTTTGCATGTTGTATGTTATGCAGATGCATAGGTGCACAGTGTGAGGGTTAAGGACAGAAGTCAACCTATGGTGTTCACCTACATGCACATTCTGACTCTTTTGTTGAGACAAGGTCTCCTATTGGCCTGGAACTCTGACATGTAATATGTCCACCACCCAATCCCATCTCTCCATCACAGGAATAACAGGCATTCACCACTGTGCCTGGAGTTTAACAAGGGTTTTGGGAATCAGAACCCAGGTCCCCATGCTCGTCATGAAGTAACTTACTGACTCGGCCACCTCACCAGCCTCTGGGTTAAAATTTATTTGTAAAGTGCTAATGTGATAACTGGTACATAAGGAAGTACTTATTACATAGTTGGAGCGGTGGTCATATTTAGAGATGGATGACCACTTACCTTGCTGGGCAATCCTGGTCAGGACATTCCCCTTTGTCCTTTCCCTTTCTGGAACTGCATTACCTAAGCTCCTGCCCATGGCATGGGTGTGAGAACATGCATGAAGCTTTAAAACAACACCTGGTGGAGAATAGTTGTTGCAACAAAGTCTGCTTGTGCTAGGGAAAAAGAAAATAAAAAAGAAAAGAAATCTCAGGATACCAAATAATCATTGAGAAATTATTCTGTGGCCCCTATGGAAATTGAGATGAAAACAATAAAATGAAACATAAAAGTGCAATTATCCACTGTTAAGGTAAGGGATTGCATGTTCTGAAATTCAGACACACTCATTCCATAAGCACTCCCCATAGACCCAGTAAAGCCTGCCTTCCTAGAACCTCAAGGAAAAGCCATTGGCTAATTGGCAATAATATTGTCATTGCCAATAACTTCCTTCCTTTACAGATTAGAAAAGATGAGTTTCTGGAAGACATTTCTGAACTCCAGAGAAGCCAGTGAAGATTTGTGTCACTGATTATTTTATGTCAGAATACTCCACTACAGCACTAAGAGAATTATGTTTATCAGAAAATAACCTCAGACTTGAATATGAGCAGTAGAAGGTTGAAAAAAAAAGTTGTGCTGGCTCTTGAAACTCTCATCTTTTAAAGGCCAACAAAACTATTCAATTCCGAAATGCATTGTCAAGATGTTCTCAGAAGCGCCATGTAACGAGGACCGTCCGTGTCAAATGATGATGGGAACACACTGTGGTGTCAGGCTTACCTAGGTCTGTCTGACTCTACTTCTCTGACTGTGTCTGCCACATGATTGCTGACCTCAGGATCATGCACAACGTGATTCCAAAAATGTCTCCAAGAGGTCAAAACGGAAGGGGCGAGCAATATTAACATGCCCAGAACCTGAGAGCTAAGCATGGCTCTCACGTCTCAGAATTGGAGAAAAATACCCAGCGGGGCTGAACAAATCCTTAATACGCAGTCTTAGCACTGTTCCCTCCCTTTTGGCTTGGTTTCCATGACAATTTGTATTTATTGCTCAGTTCCTGTGTACTTGCTGAAGGCAAGTGATTGCTTTCCCTCGGCCTCAGGTAGAGAGAAACCACCCCGAAAGCAGTCAGTACAAAGAGACGTGCTTTAATTTTGCATGAATTCTCTTAAAAAGCCTACCTTCATCATAGTCATAATATAAGAGAAATTAAAATCGATATGAGAACTATCAGGATGAAGAAGAAAGAGACAGAGGGAATACACACTTCTGACCACCCCAACTAAACAAGCCATTTGAATCGCTTGCCTTGAGGCTCAAGCCCCCTTCTCTACGCCTATCCCTCTCCGAGCCTTCCAACTCCTCTCTCCAAACCCTGGCATCCTTCTGCACTTAGGCAGTGATGTCTGCTTCTGTTATTGAACAGATGCACAGGGCAGGCACTGGTTGACTAACAGGGAAGCCATATGCCAGTGGTGTCACCGTCTGCTGTCAGTTGCACAGAGACAGCCTTTCTCTCGGCTCTAATTCTCACTATACCTGAGAGTTTTACTGCAGCACAGAAGGGATCATCTGTGACCAACACAGTGCCCAGGTAAGCAATGACGCTGCCATTAGTGATAACCCTCAGGCAGTGAGGGCAGGCATATGTGAATGGACATCCCATCTTCACACAACCTTGGTGGATTATTTCTGAAGGCACTGACCAGTTCTTCAGAGGGACCTATGCTAAACTGCTCACAGTAGTAATCCGATCACTGCCGTACCTTCTACGTGCTTCCCAAGCCTCTCCTCAACTTTCCTAGCTCATCACATAGGTCCTGAAACTAGTTTCTAAAAAGCAGTCATTCTTAAACTCTCACATCTCAAAGCCTGCTTTAAAGGAAACTCAAATGAACATCTCCAGTTCTTGGCATCAGTATCTCTACCAGTTAATAGTAATGATTATTAAGTAATATTGTTAATTGAAGCAAAAGTAAGTTGGTATTTTGAAGGTTATCACCACCCAGTGCCTGACTTGCTGTGTTGGTTTGGTTACATCAGTGAAACAAAACATCCAGGGGCCTAGATGAAATTGCAGGGTCTTTGAGGCTCAGCCACTATCTCAGACTAAAGAATAAACGGTTAAGACAGGGTAGCCATGCTACAATCCACAGACCCAATGAAGCTAAATAACAAGGAGGGCCTAAGGGAGGATGCCTGAATCTTCCTCAGAAGGGGAAACAAAAATAGGTATCAGAGGTAGATGAAGGGAGGGAACAGGATGGGAGAGGGGATGGGAGAGGAAGGCAAGGAAGGGCATCAGGGGTAGGGAGAGCAGTGGAGAGAGGACTGAAATTCGCCGTGTTGGAGGGATACATCTCTACGATATGCTGGAGACCTGGGATAGGGCGGGCAGGAAATCTATAGGGGTGACCCTAGCAGAGACTCCTAGGAGTGGAGGATATGGCCCCTGAAGTGGCCACTACCTGTGGCCAGGCAGGACTGCCAGTGAAGTCCCGCTAGCAAGGATAGGGACAGAGCAGAGGCAGAAGGAGTGTCTGGCCAATGACTGACCTAGGCTGGGACCCATCTCATGAACAGAGACCAATTCCTGATGCTGTTAATTACACTCTGTTAGGCTAGCAGACAGGAGCCTAGTGTAACTGTCCTCTGAGAGGCTCTGCCCAGCAGCCAGTGAAACAAAGACCCACAGCTAAGCATTAGATGGAGCTCAGGGAGTCTTGTGAAAGAGTTGGGAGAAAACATTCGGGGACCCACGGAGGGGTGTGGGCTCCTTGGGAAGACCAACAGAGTCGACTCACCTGGACCCGTGGGAGCTTCCAGAGACTGAACCACCAACCAAAGCATTAGCATGGGCTGGGCCTGTACCTTCACACACACACACACACACACACACACACACACACACACACGTAGCAGATTGACAGCTTGGTCCTCATAAGGGCCCCAATCAAGGCATGAGCTCTCCATGATTCAGTTATCGGCCTGTGGATCCTGTTCTGTTAACTGGGTTGCCTTGTCTGACCTCAGTGGGATAGAATGTGCCAGGGTCGGTTGGTACCCAGGAGGGCCCTCCAGCTTCTCAGAGCAGAAAGGGAGGTTGAGAGGGAGGAGCTACATGAGGAGAGACTGGGGGGAGAGATTCAGCCCGAGATTGGGATGTAAAGTGAGTGAGGAGGAATGAATGAATGAATGAATGAATGAATATGAATGAATGAATGAATGAATGAATGAACGAATGTATGAATTGAGGGAAAAAGACAAAAACGGGTTAAGACAGCCCCACCTAGAAGCACACAATGAAAAGCACTGCACACATTACAGCTGCTTTCTTTTCAGAAATTGATTTACTACTGAAGAACTGTGTCTGTCCTCTCCTACCTCCTACAATGTATGTGGATTAAAGTTCTAATCTACAACCCTGAAAGGAATGGGATAGTGGGAAAGTGCAGTCCTGGTTGGATTTCTTCCTAAAGATTCAGAGTGGATTCCAAGAAGGGGATGGTCACAGTTAGAGCAGAAAGAACAGTCAAGTCAGGTAAAAAATGCACCAGGTTCAACCTTAGCTAGACAAACAAGAAAATGTCTTACTACTCAATATCTTGACAACACAAAGACTATAGTATACCATCCTCCTTGCCAAAATTAGGCAGAGTCTAGTCCAGACAGAATTAGAGTGTCTGTGTGATTTGTACCTACAGGAATATGCCCATTCACTAATCCATTCATTAGTTAGATGCCCATATCTACCCTCTTCAGCCCCGCATTTAAGGAACATCTTAATGCATCTAAGTCTTAAGTCATTCTCACCAAAGTAGCCCAGCCTGCCAATGCCTGCTCCTCCTGCCAGGTTCCCCTACTGAAGATGTCTCTGTACAGGAACATGGACTCATGGGGCTACTTTATGTGGTAAGAACCAACTTAAGTTAAACTCCAAGCAGGACCGTGTATAGAGGGGCAGACTCTTGCAGCTTTGGCCCAGTGACCCTCTTTGTGTCAGACACCCCCAAATCTCTCCCATGCTTCCTGGCTTCCTCTCACTTCAGCTTCATTTCTCTTTACATTGAGTCTCGTTGTTCTCATCCCATCTCTGGTTCTTCATTCTGTTCCACATTGGGTCTACTTTCTTTTGTTGGCTATCCCCTCCAAATCGTTGCTGAAAGTCCCCCATCTTTCTCTGTGCACATCATTAACACTCAGAGGCATAATGACCACATAGAGATTCTAATAAACCCTCCAGCGAGAAACAAACCGACATGAGAGTGTAAGGAAATAGATTCCGGTCCAATCCCCCCCCCCCCTTTGCTAAAATCTCTTCTTGGGATTCTGTGGTCAGAATACTCAGTTACCTTGAACCAAAAAACTGAGTTTCTGGACACGTTTTTGTTTCCGTGTGGTGTGAACACTGAGCTAAGAGTTAGACTACAGCCTACTGTGGCGATGTGGTGACACCACAAAGGTGCAGTGCACAGCTGAGCTAAAAGCAAGATGGAGAATGAGAGAGAAGCCATCAAGATACCAGGGAAAGGTGATGTCATAGAGGATGGGATGACCCCTTGGTTCATGCTCACACCCAAGAGTTAGGATCATAAGCTCATCTGCCAACGAAGCCAGCATGCATGGACAGAAGGACAATACATCAGTCAGCTGCGCTGGAGCCATGTACCTAGATAAAGCCTAAGACCTCCCTCCTTGGCTCAAACATACAACCACGGAGAAAGAAACAGAAGATTGGAGACATTATGAGAACTTGAGCTTTTTCATTACTGGCAAGCCAAAAAAAATTTCTAGAAAAGCCTCTTTAAATTACTCAGCTGAATTTAAGCCAGATGGGACATTTAATTACTTTGGTGTTCTCTCTCTCTCTATTTTTTTTTTTATAGAAAACACTCATGGCAGAAAAGGAAGAAAAATATATTAGTAATAGACAGTATATTAGATGCATTTTCTGTGCAGAAAATTTGAAGAGTGAGTCCCTATTGTGTCAAAACACACAAAACTACACACCCTCTGAGGCATCATCCGCACACCTGAGGGTTAAGGTTTGGAGGCTGTATCCCAAGGGATGCTGTGCAGTTGTCATGATGATTTTCCTCCTTCGCAAAATCTGTGGTTTTGACAGTGATGTATACTCAATGCTAGCAATACAGTACACTCCCAGCTGTGTAGGCAAGCCTATGCTCAGTGAACACACAACAGAACCATCCTCCCTCCTCTCTCTTCTCTCCTCCCTCCTCCCTCCTCCCTCCTCCCTCCACTCAGCACTACCTCACCTTGGTCTTGATATCCTGAGCATGCTCTGGTTTCCTTGTCCACAGCATCCATGTCTCTATGCAGCATCTGTGTCTCCTTCTCCAACCAACCTCTCGATCTCCTGATCACTTTCCCTCTGTGTCTCGGGTCCATGTCTTAGCTATCCTTTCCTACGTTCACACAAGAACTACTGTATATCAGGATGCTCAGGATCCTTCCAGGGTCTCTTCATGGCTTCAGTATCTGGACACTTGAGTCCATTTTCAACTCAGTAACATCAAGCAAGCCCCAAGCCTACTTATTTTCTAATTCCTGGGCACATAAACAGAATGCCTTCCCTGTCTCAACTAAACACTTCAGCTACTACATTTAGTCTTGCCATCACTGCTAATGCGAGTTTCCTGTTTGTCTTTCCTAACTTCATATCTAGATCTCCTTTTAATCCCAGCAGGGGATTCTTTCTTCTTCAGTCTCCTTGACTTCCCTTTCAGCCACAGGAAATGGTTTGTGGCTTCTGTCACAGCATACCTGAATTTCCATCAATTGTGGTCTTTTACTTTGTAATTTTGTAATTCACTACTAAGCAAGGCAAGGGTTCCTTGAACACAGCACTGTGAAACTGGGACCTGCAGTCTGATACTCCAGATGACTCCTAAAAGCCTAAGGGACAGGCCATGCGTACGGTGTAGATATAATTGACAAAGGGATAGTCACACTCCCGCTGCTGGAGGGGAAGGTGAGATGTCTGACACTGCTAGGAACAGCAGACAATGCTGAGTTCTCCCGATTTTCACTTCGTGTTTTGGGACCGAGGTTTAAACGGGGGTAACTACAGCCATGGAAATCAAAAGCACTGACAAAGGGAAGCAGCTGTTCTTGGGACTTTGTTATCTCAGACCCACTTAAACTAGCCATTGCTTTGGCCTGGACTATAGTTATTTATGAATTCCAGGTGATCACTAAGATTTTCACAGAGTACTCAAGACTATTTTGTTGTACTGAAACCAAAAGTTCTCTCTCCTACCTCACTCAGGCCCCCAGCCTCAACATATCTTCTCCAATCCAGATCATAATCAACCATGGAAAAATGTCACAGAGAGACAGGTCACAAGTTAAAAGTACATACTGCTATCTATCTATCTATCTATCTATCTATCTGTCTGTCTGTCTGTCTGTCTGTCTGTCTGTCTGTCTGTCTATCTATCTATCTGTCTATCTACATCCCTCCTTCCAGAGTTCTCCACCCCATGGCCCCTCTACTTCATTTCTGAGAGGGTGCCCCTCCAGGGCATTTCCCCTTCTTTCTGGGACATCAAGTCTCCCTGGGTACATCCTCTCCCACTGAGGCCAGACATCTACTACAGGTATCTCAAACCAGCCCATGTATGCTCTTTGGTTGGTGGCTTAGTCTCTGGGAGCTCCCAGAGATTCAGATTAGTTGACACTGTTGTACTTCCTATGGGGTTGTCATCCTCTACAGCTCCTTCAACTGAACTTCCCTTAACTCTTCCATAGGAGTCTCGACCTCAGTCCAATGCTTGACTGTATCTGCATCTGTCTCAGTCAGCTGCTGGTAAAGCTTCCTGGGGGACAGCCATGCTAGGCTCCTGTCAGCAAGCACAACACAGCATCTGTAATAGTGTCTTACAGAGGACTTGAGTTTGATCCTCAGTCTCTATTTCAAGTGGGTCACAATAACATGTGGCTACAGCTCCTTGGGATCTGATGGCCTTTTCTGGCCTCCAGGGTACCCACACATGGCATTCACTCACATAGATTTGTGGTGGTTTGAATATTCTTGGCCCATGGGAAGTGCATTATTAGGAGGTGTGACCTTGTTGAAGGATGTGTGTCACTGTGGGGGTGGGCTTTGATGGTTCCTATGTTAAAGTTCTGCCCAGTGCAGAAGAGGCTTCTCCTCGCTGCCTGTGGAAGCAAGTCCTTTCTTGGCTACCCTTGGATCAAGATGTAGAATTCTTGACCCCTCCAGCACCATGCTTGCCTGCATGCTGTCATGCTTCCTGCCAGGATTATAATGGGCTGAACCTCTGAAAGTGTAAACCAGCTTCAATTTGTTTTCTTTTATAAGAGTTGTCATGGTCATGGTGACTCTTCACAGCAATGAAATTCTAACTAAGACAGATACATAATTAAAACTAATAAAAGCAAATCTTAAAAAGAGAAAAAGGTTTCCATGGTTGAAGCTGGGGTGGTAGTCTTGTACGTATCAAACCCTGGTATGGTAGCATGCTCTTGGAAACCCAGCACCAGAAAGGCAGAAGCAGGACACCTAGGACTCCCTGCACAGCTATCCTAGTCTAATTGATGAGTTCTGAGTTAATGAAAGAGCCTGTGTCAAAAGGAAACGAATGCCAACAGCACCTGAGAAATGACTGAGGTCGGTTTCTGCCCTGACACACATGTATACATGTGCTCACGCACAGAAGAAACGCTGGCATTACCAGCATGATGGTCATGCTTTTCTGTCGCTCTATCCTCTCATCCTCAAGTCAGCAGATGGCAAGATCATGCTAACTCTCCAAAATGACTTGCACAGTTCACAGTCAGCCTCTGGTTTACTCTTCACAATTCTGCAGGAACTGCCTTCCTAAATCAAACACCCCATGGTGTCACTTGCTTGCCCCTACCCTTTTATTTTCCTCCACTCAGTAAAGTTCAGGGTCCTAACACAGCCTATCAGGCACACCATTGTGACCTCTCTGCCAGACTTTCTCAAGGTCCATTCCTCTTCATGCCCTGTGTTCCATTATTCCACAGAAGGATTGTCAGATCGGGCAGCGACACATACAGACACATACTTACATATTACTTACCATTTTCTACAATTGAAATTTCACCAACCATCTCTCTTTTACCTGGCAGCATAGATCAATATAGGAGCCAACAGATATATCCCACATTTATAAACCCATGAAATATACTTGTAGTTGTTTTCTCATCAAATGGAACTCTTCACCATATTTCCCCTCCCATCCCATAGTAATGATGTGATCCGACCACTATTCCCTCCTGGGACAGGTCTCATCTACCTCTCCGTATTCATCTTAATAAGGTTTTCCCTCTCCTTGTCTTATTACTGCAAGAGATGAAGTGAAGAGAGAAAACTAACAAAAGGCATGCAGAGTTCTCACTGGGGCATGATGGGAGATGAGCTCTTAGGGGGAAAATGTATTTAATTACTTAGCAGACAAAGACCAGGTGAGTGAGGGATGAACCCAGTAGATATCAAGTTAAAGCCCATCCCCCACTGAGAAAAGGACCACCATCCCATGGTTAAGACTGCTAGACTTGAGAGACATCAGAGGACCTAGGAAGAGAGCCAAAGGACCACAGAACAAGGTAGAAGGTGATGCTGAGGGAAGGGTCCAGGAAGGGGAATGCAACAACGAAGGGAGTTACAGACCAGCACTTGAATCCACTCGAAGGTCAAGGATGGATGAGTTCAGCTCAATTTTTTTCCTCTATTCTGAGTGTAAAATTATGTGGATAACCAACAAACCATTTTTAATGGATGGAATAGATTCACTCCACATGTGCAGGGCTCAGGACTATGAGAAAGAGTGGACGAATGAAACATCATTTGGAACAGACACAGCATTCCTGCATTCTGGTCACCAGCTGACCAGATCCTTGGTGACCAGATAGTTGGTATCCTTATGGGAGCTGTGGATTCCTCAATGTTCTTCCACACTGATGAGATACCAGCAAAAAGGGAGTGGATCTAACTACAGCTTGGCCCTCCCTAGAAGCTAAGGACTAATGCACAAGACCCTGAAGTGTCAGAAAAGATGAAAGCAGCTATGTAGCCAGTTCTGTATTAGCATTTTCCAGCCCTGTCTCATTTGACAGGGTCGGTCTATTGAAGATGTCAATACACTGAGCTTTGTACAATTACATTGTCGACTCTGATTTTGCAGGTTTGATCAAGAGATTGCATGAATGTGTTTCTCTTCCCTCCCAGAGGTGAGCAGGGCTTCGTTTCCTAATCTTGGCCCTTTTTGGCTGGAAGAAGGTTCTAAGATTTTGTTTGACCACTGAGAAGGGAGAGTTGCCAAAAGAACGGGAGAGAAAGCTAATAAATCATAAGCAATTGAATTCCATTCATTTTATTGCCTAATAAAACAAGAAAAAATGGACTTTTTATGGTAGGGTGTTGAAAAGAAAAAACCAACACTACTAAGATTGCCAGGAAGCAAAGAAGAGGGTCATAGAAACAGACCAGGCCTGATGAAGTGTGCATCCAAGTCACCAGCTGGTGCCAACTGATGATGCACAGGAAGATATAACTGACCGTAAGCCAAACCATATGGAGACTGTAAGGCTGAGCACAGCCTTGGAGAGAGAATGTGTGGAAGGAGCCACTCCTTGACTCTAACCATGTGGATGGTGAATCAGTTCTGAGGCTGGGACCCTCCTTTCTGAACTGGATCTTTAACCCAATGTCATATGTATCAACTCAAGAAGGAATGGAGGCTTACCTGTCCAAAATATAATAGTGTCCACTGTCACCACCAATTATTCTTTTATGCTGTCTGCTATCTTTCCCCATTCCATGAACAGAAAGCAAAGACTATAGCTACTGAGGTTTTGTTTCTACCTTCACATCCTCACAGGCCAGTAATCCAACTTCATCCACAAAGCAAGTGCAATGAGGCCAGTAATGCTAGTGCTTCCTCCGTGCCCACTGCAAAACAGGCACCCGCCACAGGCCAGCTTCATAGTTTACTTGCTCTAGTGCTAAGCGAGATGCTGAGCACCTTGCTCAAAGCCAAAAAATTTGAAGTGTGAGTCCATTCTCAGTAGAAGCTCTTTCTTCTAAGCAGGTCTTAAATCCTAAAGCCAGTTCTAAACAGGGGCTTCATGAGCTCAGTGCTAACACATGGGATGGGGACCATAATATTCACAGATTAAGAAACTGAGGCTGGATAAATTAGCTTAACTTATCACAACAAGCCATGGGGTTCCCATTAGACTCAGCTGGAAAATCTTTGGGCTAATATCTAGAGGATCTTCGTGGGTATAATGAAATGAATACTTCTTTAGCTTCATTTAAAGGTGTTTGTGTGGTTACAGAAAACTGTGATCCCATAAAGTGGTTTGTTTTGTTCTGCTTTGACAGTGTCATTGAGTAGCCAGAACAATAGTCACTGTGTAGGACAGGCTGATTGTGAATTTACAGAGTTCTGCCTGCCTTTGCCTACAGAGTGACTAAATTAAAGGGATGTGACACCACATTCCCCTAAAGCCTACTGATGCAAATCTCCTGGCTTGGGTTTTTTTTTTTCAGTCTGGACTGTAGTGGCAATAAGACACTTGATCTCTCTTCTCTGATATTTAAGGGAAAGTCAAAAGCTGTGTGACTCTAAACAAATACCTGGAATTCACGTAAAAATGCACATGGAACAAAATATCAGGATTATAAATAAAGATAGGCTGTGGTAACTTACCTTATAGCCTTACATAGTTATGGGACCAGTACAGGCTATTTCCAGTTATCCTGCAGTTCTCTGGTCTGTGACCACAGATCCCAGTAATGCATGCTTATGAGCAGGCTGAGGAAAGCCTGTGAAGGAAATGGACAGCAATGGCCCTCTGGGCAGCAATGCTTTCTGATGATGAAACTTGTATCGTTTTTTCTACTTGGTTCGAACACCAGGATATCTAGATAAGAGTCTATAGAAGCAGCTACTCTTCCTTTGGCCTCAGTCTACAGAATGGAATAGCATTG
Organism: Mus pahari; assembly: GCF_900095145.1. Lineage (NCBI taxonomy): Eukaryota > Metazoa > Chordata > Mammalia > Rodentia > Muridae > Mus > Mus pahari. The sequence continues at coordinate 79,964,320 of NC_034602.1, forward strand.
TCTATCCCTATTTGTATGTTATGTAGTGTCCATGAGTATGATATGAAATCATTGACTTATACCCGCTCTGCCATAGCTATCCTAAAGAACATTTTGACAGAATACACCCATGTGAAAACAAACATTCTGTTTGGATGATAGAAAGCATGCTCTTCTTGTCATGACTACCCATGTACACTCTCCAGGGGGACGGCGTGTGTGGCACCTGCTTACAGCTCTGCTGTGTGTACATAGTGTGCAGATACTTATGCCTGTCAGGAACCTGAATGTCCTCTCACCATGCATGTACATTACACCCTGTCCATTCCCTGCATTGGCTCTTACTCTCCCCATACCCTTCTCCCTGCATGTAGTGTATTTTAATGTGTGCCTCTGGTTAGCTTTCAGCATTTAAGTACTCAGATTCGACTCTGAAGAAACATTACAATGACATGTTCTTGACATGTGTCTGTCATCACAGCAGGTGGCATTATCACACCAAAGACATGCTGTGCTGCCCAAGTACACTTTTCTATGTGTTAGAACGTTTTCTAACACGGTACCAATATCTTACCTATGATATTTTTTCTTAAGTATCACATGGGCCTAAATTGTGAATGAATTCCAGGTTGGTGAAGACTAAATTAATGATGCTATTTTTAAATTCGATAGATTCTGGCATACGATCCAACCTTTGATCTTACCAGCTTATTATTACTATTATTATTATTATTATTATTATTATTATTATTATTATTTAGGTGATACAGAACTCAGAACAATATATTCCTTATTTTAGTTCAATTGGAGAGGCAGATAGGTAAAAGGCACTTTGGTTTCAGAGTTGAAGGCACCAAAGTTAAGATGCAGATGACAACACCAGACAAGCAGCCTTGTCTTTGGCTTGGTCCTTAAGCTCACAAGCTCTAGACTTAGCTTCTGGGAAATTGTACAGTGACTCTATGAAGCCCCACTGTGGATAGCTGAGTGGTTAGTCCAGACCCTGGACCAAATCACTTTTAAGCCCATCCTTGATGCTCATGGAAAGTACCTAGTTTACATCCATCCCAGCATTAATTTAAAAACCACTAGTCCTGGTGTTTAGTTCCACTGGCACCATGCCATGTTTTTCCTCATGCTCTCTAATGAAAGAACTACAGAAATATAGGATGGCGGCGAACTGATGGAAGAGTCAGCATCCTTGGTCTGCTCCCTGGGGTTGAATGCTGCACCTAAGCACTGGCTCTTCTATCTGGAATAGAACAGCATTCTTTTCCAGAGGACTCAGCCCTAAACACTTAGTGACCTTGCACTGCATCTGCATGGCCATTCAACTGGAGAAAAGAACATATAGCTTTCCATGACTAACACCTACACTGCTGTTAGTGATATTAGCAATGATAACCAACAGTAATCCCACTCACTCCCAGAGGTCAGAAATATTCCTGATCCTCTGTACCTCTCTCCCATCCCCTCCAGTACCCGATTCTGTCCCCCTTTTTTCCCCCTCTCCCTCCTCTCTTCCTTCCTGGCTCCCCTACCTCCACCTCCCACCATCATCCTGTGCCCCTCTTTGTGCAGGATTGAAGTATCCACACCCTGGTCTTCCTTCCTCCTAAACTCCATATAGCCTGTGTGTTGTATCGTGGATATTGTGAGCTTTGGGGATAATATCTACTTATCAGTGAGTACACACCATGAGCTCAGGGACCCTGGTGGAGGAGCTGGTGGGAGGACTGGAGGAGCAGAGGGGGATAGCAACCCCATAGGAAGAACAAAATTGTCTGGGTGGACAACCCAGTGCTACCAGGGACTAAACCACCAACCAAGGAATGTACAGGGAGGGACCCATGGCTCCAGATACATATGTAGCAGAGGATGTCCTTGTCTAACATCAATGGGAGGTGAAGTCCTTGGTCCTATAAAGATTTGATGCCCCAGCATAGGGGGATACTGGAGCAGTGGGGTGTGAGTGAGTGAGTAAGTGAGTGGATGTGTGGGGGTTGGGGGAGCGCCCTCACAGAGGCAAAGGGGAGGGGAGAGGGGGCAGTTGGGATGGAGGGATTGTGGAAGAGTAACCAGGAAGGGGGAAGACAAAGAAATATTCCCAGTGTCACAATAAGCATTTAACTGTTGTAATCTCATTGGTTCCTCTTAGCTTGCCCTATTCACCATTTATTTCAACTCTGTAGAGGAAGAGTTTAGCAGGGTTAAGGAGTCTACCCATGACCTCAAGGTCAGGAAGCAGATTGAAGGACTAATATCTAAACAAAGAATATACTCATGACCTTCACATTGCGATAGCCCAGAGGCCAGCTTCCCCTTCCCCATGACATTTGAGTAGTGTCTGAGAGCACTATGTGGTTAAGAGTTCAAATGTTCGGAAGTCCAGTTTGAGTGATCACATTCTTCTTATTTTAAAGAGTGATACAAATAAAAACCAACCAAGCAGATAAGAAACTCTCTAGGTGACATTTGAGAATTTTTGCTTCCAGTTCACTGAGTAGACAAAATGTTCCTAGCATGTTAAAAATATAAAGTATAAAGAAGTTTATTTTAATTAGTTCATACATTGCACTGTTTCAAAAGTGGATCTAGAGATCAAATCAAGTTCAAGATTTTCCCTTACTTTTTTCCCCTAAAACTCAGAACAATGAACACCATTATCCAGCTTGGGTGAGACAGTTTCAGAACATTTTATTATTTTTCATCCACTGTGTAAGAAATAATTATATTTGTCATGGCAAGCAATGTAAAGGAGCTCAGTGTTCATGAAGCATTTTGCTACTTCAAATAAACCAGAGACAAAAATATAAAGGGGAGGAGCCTTTCCGTGTACCTGTCCCACACTTAGCTATTACGTAATTTAAACTTCAATGAAAGAAACAAAGTATGCAGGGAAAAATCCTTTGAAAACATGGTTGGTCAACGTTTCTTTCAGAATATAAGTCCTGACTCTAACTCTTGACCAATTGTACAGCCCAACCCACCTTTTCAAATGTCCAGCAACAATTTGAATTATTTATCATTTGACATAACTAATAATACAGTTTTCAGAGTTGTATAATTTTAGAGTTTCCTTATAAAGGATTTTAGACTCCATAATTTTATAGTTTCCTTATAAAGGATTTTAGACTCCATAAATGTCAGCAGCTGATGGGGACTGGGGAAGAATGAGCTGCTTGCACAAGTGCCAGCTAGATGTTATGATAACACACACATTCCTAGCGTCTGGTAACATTAGCAAAGAGGCAAGAGTGGAATAATTGCACATTATGTTCTGGAGTTAATGCTTGGCTGGCAAAGGGAATCATATGGGAATTGGATTCTCTAAGGGAAAAGGAATTGTATTGACACATAAAGGACTCTGAGGAATAGCAGGTGCCCAAGTCTAGCCCCAGCATTCCTCAAGCCTAATGAACAGAAATATTAAAAGCCAATTTTAGACCGAGGAACCATAGTTATATGTGGGTGCTCTTGACAGTCATTACAAAATATGTCAATTAATGAAGATAATGGAAATCACCCAATCATCCTATAGGTTGGGCTCTTTTGTGAATGTGCACCTTCCCTTAATACTCTAAGACATTGTTTAGCATTTGTTTGTTTGTTTGTTTGTTTGTTTTTATTAAAACACTTGGAAATAATAAAAAACTTACAGATTTAAAATCTGATAATAATGTCCCTCAGTAACAAGGTTTTTTGTTTTGTTTTGTTTTGTTGATACATCTCACTTAAATTCTATGTTATGAAAGACCAGATTCACTCAAAGAAAGGCCATGAGGTCAGAGGGTTTTTTTTGATTTTTTTTTTTTTAACATTTTTAACTGTTACGTAATTGGTATAAATCTAACACCAACAGTACTTGGCACCTACTACATCCTTGAAAACAACTCTTAGATGGATGAAGGGATGATCAAGCTAGTTATATGCTGATTACTGTAAAATAAATATCTCTTTAAGGAAAGCTCTGCTCTCTAACACATAGACACTGGGCACATCCTTATTCTCCTTTATAAAATTTTGCTCAAGCTGGTTCTTTCTTTCATATTTTATTTATTTAAAATGTTTTCCATATAATATATTTTGATTATGTTCCCTTTCCCTAACTCTTCACAGTTCTTCACCATCACCCTACCCAATCAACTTCATGTTCTCTCTCTCTCTCCCTCTCTCTCTCTCTCTCTCTCTCTCTCTCTCCCTGTATCTTTCTCAAAGGAAGACAAGAGCAAGCAAACAAATAAAACTAATAGACAAAAGATTAAAAGCTGGGTAACATAAAAACATGGAATTCATTTTGCGTTGGCCAACTACTCTTGGGCATGGGGACTGGCATGATGTGTGGTTGATATAGCAGTGACTCTCCACTGGAGAAAACTGATTTTCCCTTAGCCAGTAGGTATCAACTGCAAATAGCTTCTTGGTTAGGAGTCAGACCCCATATCTAGTTCCTCCTCTTAGTTTTGGGACCGCATCTGGCTTGAACTTCTGCAGATCCTAAGCATGCTGCCGCCGCCTCTGTGAGTTCACCAGTCCTGTTGTGTCTGGAAGACACTGTTTCCCAAGAGCCATCCACCACCGCTGGCTCTGACAGTCCTTCAGGTCCCTCTTTTAAATAGATTCCTAAGCCAGGAGGGGAGGGCTTTAATGAAGACATCCCATTTAGCACTGAGAGCTCCAAAGTCTCTCACACCCTGCATATTGTCCAGTTGTGGGTCTTGGTTTTTTTCCTACCTAAATGTATCTCAGTGGCATAGCCCTGGGCTGAGTTTCAAGTACAGACAATAAATGAATGAATGGATAAATCAATCAATCTATCAATCAATCAATTAATCAATCAATCAATTAATTAATATATGCTAGTCAAATAAGAAGTAGTGTGTCAACAGTAATATTATTTCTGGGAGTGCTGGTGCGTGTCTCCAATCCTTGCACTCAGGAAACTGAAGCAGAAAGATGGGGAGTTTCAGGCTTATTTTGCCTGCAAAGAAACACCTTGTAAAACCAAACAAGTTAAAGAACAATCGAAGGTTATTTGACTCCAAATGTGTCTTTGAGAATGCTGGGGAAATGCCCTGCCACCTACCATCCCCAACCTTTGACCCAAACATTTTGCTCTGACTTTCATGTCATTTGCTCACACTGGGGGCACTGATATGAGTGGAAAGTATAAACTGCCTAAATATTTTATTGCAGAAGGGAACTATTTTCTCTCCTCAGGCACAGGAACACCTCAACTTCTGGTGAGTGTGCCCACATACTCGCCCATCGGTGACCAGAGCAATGCAGGATGAGGCATGAAATCTTTGCTTTGTCCTCTCCTCCTGTTTTTTCCTAGCAATACCCACTGGTACCTTAACTACCGAAGCTTTCCGGCATATTTAGAACTTAGATCTGAGACAAAGACCTTTATCTTTGAAGAACAAACCATCAATGTAGGTGTAGCCTCCGTCACATTCCTTGGCTCCCTAAGCTATCCAAGTGACCTTTTTTTTTACGATGTGTACCTTATGACTCACAGCACCTGTGTTAGGGCTCTCTAGAGTCAGAATCAATAGAATATGTCAACAGGTACATGAGTGGGAACATTAAGGGAACTGGTACATGTGATTGTGGTGTCTGATAAGTTACACAACAGATATTTAGCAATCTAGAGACCCAGGGAAAACTGCTCAGTGAAAATCCAAGTCTTTTGATACAGAAAAGCCATGGCTGTAACTTTGGGTGTGAGGCTGAGAGCCCAGGAGGAGGATGCTCCAAGATCCAGAGTCCTAAGACAGAGCAGCCTTGCGTTTTAATGTCCACGGCTGCAGACAAAGCGTCCATCTCATGTCCTTGCAGAACCACGTGCCCATTGCCTCCAGATACATGCTAATAGGCAAATCCAAAATGATGCTTTGCTAACTTCTTAGGTGTTGTGGTGAAGTTGACATTTGCATGAACAGCATCAAACGATTCGGAATTCTTCAGTGCACAACTCATTAGCCCACTCAGATGGGTGCTTCTAGAGAGAATATGCCTTATTCCTTTGTAGGTTTCTCACCAGTGGCTGCACAGTTCATGTGGTGCAGTGGTGCTCAGCAGTGATCACTGCATGTCCCGTTCCTTCTCTGAGCAATCCTGCATGGCTGGATAGTGAAGATGGAATTGTGACGCTCGAAGTGACACTCCTTTAATACATTATTTGAAAATAACCCTTTCACAAAAGACAACAGCCATTGTTTTTTGTTTGTTTGTTTTTGTTTTCCCATTAAGAAACTCTTGCCTACAACCTCAGGACACAGCTCAGTCACTTAGTTCCAGGTTAAACAAATTCAAACAGAGCTATGTTAAACTAAATGAAGGATTTATTGTGGAAATACTAACATGTTTCAGGGAGCTCATAGACTGGAGTGAACCTAAGCCATTACAGTAAAAGTGGCCAGGCCTGAGGTGCTGCTACAGGGCACTTGCTAGAAGTCTCTCTCTCTCTCTCTCTCTCTCTCTCTCTCTCTCTCTCTCTCTCTCTCTCTCTCTCTCTCTTCCTTTCTCCTTCACTCCCTCCCTCCTTCCCTCCCCAAGGGGCTTCATTTACTTTTCAAGTCCACATGATGAATAATACAGGTGTCAACAACTTTTAAAAAAACTTCTTATGTCTTTTCTTCCACATAGCCACACACCTCCCTGACCACTGGTTAGATTTCTCTACCAATCTCTATTTGGCTACTTTAAAAAATTCAGTCACTTGAAATGAATTGGCATATTTATTTTAAAGCCATATAACCACAGACAAAGCCTTGCACAAAAGGCATAAACTTTCTGCACACTTTTATGTGCCCATATATAATATGCAATATATATACACATAACATATATGTGACACATATAGAGAAGTGGGTTTATGTGTTTGCCTAAAACCACTTTCGTACTTCATTGTTTTCTATTGCCCAACACTAAAAATCATGGATATACTATATTTTCCATTAGCTGGCTTCAGAATCATTACACATTCTCTCTCTCTCTCTCTCTCTCTCTCTATATATATATATATATATATATATATATATATATATATATATATATATCACTCTCTTAAAAGTACCTCAAACCATGTGGCTTCTGAAAGCATTATATAGATATGAACTGATGTCAACAACTTTTAACCAGATATTTTTATACTCCCCAAACCAAGGAAAATTGGTTTTAAGTCTCTAAATCCTCAGGAAGTACTTCAATGGGCTAACCAAATACAACTGGAGGTAGAGTTCAAAGAAAGGGTCAAAATGCTGAGCAGACAGTCACGTGGGTGTTACCATGCTTCCAAATACCTTGTTATAAAAGAAAACATGTGAGCCAAATAAAATATCTTTAATGCTTCAATGAATGCTTTCTATAAACTTTTAAAAGCAATTATATTTACATTTATATCCACTAATAATTCATAGTACCAGTAGAAAATTCCCAAGAAAAAATACATCTGCTTTGTTTAAAAATAAATTTATTTGATTTCATTATAACCTTAACAGTCTATATAAACAACATAGTATATGCAAAAACAATTATAAAATACACTTTAAAAAAAAACATGAGAGTTCTTGAAATTCTTACATGATATCAGAATTTCAAGAGACACAATTAAACATTTCAGATAATAAAAAAAAAAGGAGTTTCCCAATATTGGCTGCTTTGGTCAGTCAACCAGGAATCAGGAAGCAGAGACACTTAACAGTACTGGTGGTATTTTTAATGTTCTAGTGGCTATGCAATTCAAACCTGTTTAGCATTCAAAAAGACTGGAAAGAAATACTCACACATGAGCCCCGGAAGACTAAATAAGACATGAATCTGAGTCAGGTTTGGGCAGCCATTTTTCAAGAACGAACATTAAGTCACAAGGAAGAAAAAACATTTTGAGATTTGTCAGTTTTAAAACTTAGTGAAGTTGGCAGATAATCTTCATTATCGAAATCCCAGCCTACTTATAAACACTGTGCTAGAAGAACTTTGGGAATCCAGGCATTTGTTTGAATCTATGGAATCTCTCTTGTAAAGTAAAATTTACAAGGATCCAAACAGGCAGCAAAGCAACATTGTCTGAAGACATCTTCCCATTGGCTGCTGTAAGTGACCTACCTAAACATTGTGGAAATTTCCACGTTCTATAGAATACTGACCAAATGGAAATTTTAATTTTTTATGTTTTATTTAATTTCTACTAAATACAGCATGTAGTCAAAGGACCACAAGAGTGGCAAAATGATTCAATTCATAAATGCTATGGTCAGGATGTTTGTTATGGCATCAAAAATTCACCTGAGAGCAAACATACATGCACTGGGCTTGAGGCTATGGTCGCATATGGTCACATGTTCAGATGTGACATCACCAATACTAACGGTCTCTTCTTATGCTGTTTATACTTTACTGAGGATCAATACCCATGCAAGGGTGAATGAACACCCACCTTGCACTTTTGATGGTTGTTTTGGTGATCTAAGAATTTTCTCATGTCACTGAGACTTTATGAAAAAGCAAGCTAATAAAAACCATGAAGTCAATCCTGAAGGACTCCGTATTCTGTGTCAACGTGGGAAAATCGCCCTACCATCTTAGAATCATAGCAAAGCGTGGTTCAGATGGAACTCTTGGATTACACTATTGAGTTAGATCTTGGAACTCAAATTCACAAAAATGATAAGAGCATCAGCTCCGAATCTGGGTCCATATCCGTTCTGGCTCTCTCAATTCCTCTATTTCTAAAAAGTTAAATGAAATCATTTAACTTTTGCATATGTAGGGATGAGGACAAAAATAATGCAATCTCACAGACCACTGAAATGATAAAATAAATAATACATTTCAAGCTCTTAGCATGTGGTAAGTGTATAAACCCTCGAAGCCCTATTATTGACAGGATTTTGTTTGTTTGTTTGTTTGGTTGGTTGGTTGGTTAGGTTTTTTGAGACAGGGTTCCTCTATGTAGCCCTGGCTATTCTGGAACTTGCTTTGTAGACCAGGCTGGCCTTGAACTCACAGAGATCTGCCTGCCTCTGCCTCTGCCTCTGCCTCCCAAGTGCTGGGATTAAAAGCATCATTGCCTGATGGTGACTCAGTTCTTAAAATCTAACTTGTTTTCCACTTTTTCTTTTGTTTAATAATCCTGGCAACAAATTTTATATTCAAATGTCCCTTATTTTTGTCCTCACCTAACCAGGTCATTTTTCTCAACTACTAGGCTGTAACAAAAAAATATATATATCATTATTAAAAACAATAACAAGCAACACACAGTTACAAATAAAAAAAGTAAATACAATATTTAAACATTCATTTCTGCTAGCTGTTTTCCTGAGACATGTCCTGTCCATCTGCAAATGAGTCAGGTCTTTTGTAGCTCGCCACCAGCTTATGATAACTTTATAACCTGTGAGAATGAAGAACAAGGGCAGCAACTTTAGAAGAAAGCAACACTAGTTAATCTAGAGTTGGCTTTTGTGCTTCAAATCATTAGGGTAGTCTTTTGTAATAAATGACAAGAACGCTGTAATTTCTCAGCAAGTGTTACTAGCCACTATTGACTACTGAGATACTGGAGAAAAGAAGAGTCATTGTACCAGAGAGTTGCGTAAAGCGACTGCTTTCTCATGCTGAGATTGAACAAGGAAACACCAGGCCTGATTGCTTCCCAACTCTCTAACCTAGAGGAACTGGCCAGGAATTTAGCCAGTTCGATGAAGAGTTAGCAGAAAGAGAGAAATTATATTTCTTTAAACGCGAGTCTCAGTGCTACGAACTGTGACAGCACAACCGAGTGAGTCTACACGCCACTTAATTTTTAAAATAGTCTTCGTTGGATTTCATGTCGTTATAGCCCAAATCATCGCACTTGGCTCTGCAGGCTGTGCTCTGTGCACTGCTTGCAGATTTTCTGAGGGGCCCCTGCTACTGATTCCATGGCTAGGACACTGCTCCACTCTGACTTGTTTGCGGATGCAGCTACCTAGGGCCAAACTTGTGCTAAAGATTCGAAGCAGGGGCTCTTTGGGGCACTTTTTTTTTCATTGCTTAGATTTCAGCAGTGGCTCTCTCTGCCACAGCGCCTGCTTCCATCTAGCAGGGTACCAGCTACTCCTCATTATGGCCCCTCCAGCTGCACGGTATTTGATGGCGTTTGGCTGCTGCCAAAGTCAAGTGGCACCGTGGCTCTTCTCAACTCCTGGGAGACTGGCCTAGCAGTGTTCTCTCATCAGAATCTCTGCATTGAATTAGCTGAAAGGGTCTGTGGCTCTTGCTGGGATATTGTCTCACGAACACTTCAAGAGTTGGGAAGTGTGCTTTATGCACGGTCCATTCTCCACCATCATTATCACCATTGTCGTCATCATAACCATCACCAACAGCAACATCACTACCATCATCATCCCATTGCTATTGCTATTGTATTTCCTCTCTTGGTTTAATGTTTAAACTAAAATACTTCATTTATTCAAAAGGGTGGAAGAAAAAATATACAAAGTAGCCACGACAATTATGCAGCATTAGCATGCCTACTTCTGTAGTAGTACATTTGAGATATGGAAAGAGTAGAATGTCCTTCAAACATAAAATTAGAATTTCAATGCCTGTTCAAACAAAAAACTTGTTTCTATTTTTCTGTGGTATTATGTCATGATACAGTTAGGGCAAAACTTTTAGGTTTTGTCATAAAGAAAATGAATTTATCTTTAGATGTTTGCATACACAACCCAATTCCAGTCAATAATTATTAGACATAATGAAGCCCTAACTCACCACTTACAGTCACTAGCTTTCCCTTCTACAATGTTTACCACACTTACCATTAAGCAATATTGGTCTCTTGAATATCTTCACTTATGGGAGTTTTATCTTTATCCAAAGTCTCCATTTTCTCTTCCTTCTTTTTTTTACGGTGTTTCCGAAGAGGACTTCAAAAATAACATGTTAGAATTTAGACTGTGTATGTGAGTTCATGTCAGTATGCAAATACTCAATAAGAGAGCCCAGGGTCTTAAGTCCACTGGATTCTCTATTGACACATTCTTTTTTGTAAGTTCAAGTGCTAGCTGCCATAGGTCCACAGTGCTGGTGACATATATTTATATACATAGGAAGAATATGGTTTCTGATTATTGATAGAGATTAGTGGACAGAAGAAAAAATTGTCACACAAAGTTAGTGTAGAGCAATGAACACTACGTGGTGTTAAGGAGAAGCAGGGCTGGAGTCAGGCATAAGAAACTGGAAGAGTGACTGTAACCCCTGGAACATACTTCTAGGTACATTAAAGAAAAAAAATCATTTAATATTCTGAGCTACACTCTAGTTTTCTGAACATGTGGTTCAAGATTAATATAAAAAGGTCATTTCCCAGCTGTGTTCAACATATCCGCAGACCTAAGTGCAAAATTAAAAATAGTTCTTTCTATCATAAAGTATAAAAACTCAAAGCTATTTTTCAATCTGATAGGTAGGCTTCCTATAAATTATTTAGTTCAATATGTGTGTTTTACAGAAAATACAATCCAAGCTCAGAGACAGTAGGAAATTTGTTTAAAATCTCAAAATTATCTAATTGTGGAGCTGGTCAAATTTTTTTTTCTTTTTTTATTTTCGGTTTTTGGGTTTTTTTGTTTGCTTGTTTTTCTGTGTTTTATTCCAAGAACACTACAAAGGAATCGAGTGACATCCCCTTTTGGTGCAGTCTAGAGCCCAGGGGAGGACACCATGTTTAGGAAGGGATGGGTGATCCTCAAGGCAACAAAATATTAAACTTAATGGTGAGTTTCCAAAGAAACTGAGCACATATTAATAATTGTCCTAACCCATTGTCCCTCAAAGAAAAAAGAAAGGTGTCTCTGAATTCCAAATGCATAATGAAAACTCATAAAAATTAAAACAGAAGAGGTCATCCATGCATGTAAAATTAATTATTTTAATATGGTCACAAAAAGGTTTTGGTTTCTCTTTGTTCTTCCATGTCACTATGTAATGAAACAGCTTTGGGAAATGTTAATTCCATTCAACTTACTAACAAGCATAAACTACACCTGCTTTGGGGGCCAAATGATTGAAATGTTTAGCCCAAGGATATCTATCAATTTTATTTTAACTTGTAATACTTATTTCCTGTAGCTTGATAAAAAATTATCTACAATGTGTTTCACCACTAATAAAAATTTTACATCAACGAACACAAACCTCAGAAAGTTGATTTATTTAGAGCAAAGAAAAAAATGAAGAGAGAGTAGGAAAAAGAAGAGGAAGAAGAGAAGAAATGAGAAGAGGAGAAAAGCAAGATATAATTTCTCAGGTTTACTTAAAAGTCAGTGTAAATGCACTTACTGACAGCAGGTGCAGACGCCGATGACCAAAATGATGAACACCACCATGACCACGATCAAGCAGACCACCAGGATCTGCCCCCGGTCCTGCTGGAGGTAAAACAGGTCCACTCGCTCACACCGAGCCCCGAAGTAGCCTTTCTCACAGCTGCACAGGAAAAAGGCTTGTATGAGTCTCCAGTTCTCTTTGGAAGAAATGAGCACTGTTTTCATTCCTTCGTAAAGAACATGGTTTCTTTTTTAAAAGGTCCACTCTCCTCTGCTGTCTTCAGGAGCAACTGTTCTTGGCTTCACTGAAACTCACCATCACTAGAATGTTATTACCTTGTCTGGAGGGGACAGACCATCATGGCCACCTATTAAAATATTTTACAGTTTTAATCTTTCAGACTGTGCGGAAGGGGATGTTAAAATTCCCTCCACAGCATTTGCAATTTATAAAAACATCATGATGAGGAAGACAAAGTTTCACAAACACTCATGTCACTGTCAGGTAAGACAAACACTTCACTGCATCAGTGATCTACCTTAAAACAACATGATCTCATATAGCCAGCTGTGGTGGCTTACGCCTTAGATCTCAGCACTGTGGAGGCAAAGGCAGACAGACCTCTGTGAGTTCAAGTCCAGTCTGATCTACAGAGCTAGTTCCAGGAGAGCCAGGGTTACAAATACACACACACACACACACACACACACACACACACACACACACACACACACACTAAAATTACATGATTTCATATAGTCAAATGTATATGAAATCCCATGACTCTGAGTCCAAAATCATCAAGTTCTATAAATGTCATTTTTATAGAATCTCCTCCAACACACACACACACACACACACACACACACACACACACACACACATTGGGTTTTAACTCTATGACTGGGGAGACTACATGTCAGCAAGCAAACTTCTATTGCTCATGCATCCGCCCTTCACAGATATATCACAAGTCCTGTCCTAGCCTGTTCAGTTAGTTGGGTGAGTATGGATACATCCAGGTCCACCCCTGCCTGGACTCCACTCCCCTCTAGACAGTCGCTTGAGTCCATGGCCCCTATTAAAGAAAAGCAACCAGAATCAGTTAGGGTTTACACTGGGACTATGGCTTCCCTCAGTCTCTCACATCTCTATCAATATAATCTCAAGATATACTTTAACTCGGCAGGTTCCCTTAGCCTGTGGTTCTTGTTAGGGAAACTTTTGACCAAGCTGGGAATTATACATCCAAGGCTCCCTGATCGAATGGCTCAGTGATACATGGATGCTGCACAAAATTCATGAGTTGTAGAACCTTAAAAGATACATACAAAATTGAGCACATTTGAATCAAATTTATTTCTTGCAACACCAGCATCTTCGCATTAATATTTATTTACCCTTATTCCCTGCAGATACACCCAGACACAATGAGATATTGGCCACTTGCACAGTTATTTAAACATCAAAAAGAACAGATCCTGTACCTTGAAAAAATTTCTGTGCAACCTCATTTGTTTATAAACCTCAAGATTTATCGCCAAGCTGTTCTATAGCTGGTGCTCCACAAGAGCCAAGGCAGTTAATTCCCACAAAGCCAGTACTGCTTTAGTAAGAAGATTCTAGCTGCCAACACTGTAGCTGACAAAATGTTTCAAAAGCCAACAGTATCAATCTCAACAGAAGCAATCTCAATGAAAGTGTGAACTGTTAGGCAGAGAATGGAGAAGCACATGGGTCACATAAGGATGCAGAAGTGGATCTCAGAACAGGAAAGGGAGAACTGCTTCATTCAAGACCACTGGATGCCTTCATTCTAAGGTCAAAACACAGGCGAAAGAGCTGGAGCAGTGGCTCAGTGGTTAGGATCACTTGCTACTCTTTCAGAGTTACCAGGTTCAATTCCCAGCACCCACATGGACGCTCACAGACATTTGTAATTCCAGTTCCAGATGACGCAGTGCCTTCCTCTGGCCTCCATGGGCTTCTCTGTGTGTACATGTGGTGCACACAGATACACTCAGGTGCACAGACACATAAAAAAAGTAAATATTTAATTTTTTTTTTAAAAAAAACACAGGTTGAAAATTTTAGAACTTACAATATCAAAAAGGCTTTTAAAACCAGGATTGAAAAGGATCACCTTTAATTGAGTGTGGCAGGGAAGGTTATTAAGCATCTATAAAGAATATAATTAAGTCTTACAAATATACATGCCCTCTTTTAATTAGAGTCATGATCTCTTTAACAAGCTTACTACATCTGACTCTTTAAAACAATTGTTTTGCCCATAAATGGCCAGCCATTATGCACCGCACTTTAGAAATTTTTGTCTAAAACTATGAACTCTGGGTTCAGTAGCTTTCATGAAATGTCTCAGTGAGCAGAACTTCCTGTAGATTGTAACCTGATGGCATCATGCTAGAAGTCAAACTTGGACATGTCTAGAGCACCTCTCCCATCATTTTACCGGTCAACGAACCAATCGCACATCAACTGGTGATTATTTTCACAGGATGATTGTTTCCACTGTGGAAAGCAAGAGGAAGGGAGAGCTGGAGCTTGAGCCATCTGACATCACCAGTAGAAAAAGGCTCTCTAGGGTAACAGGGATTTGTATACCAAACCCTGAGAAGGGACACAGGACCCTACAGGGCATCTGCAAACAGTGAAAAGCCAAGGAAGTTAGTCCAGGGTCAGAGGAATCGTGGAGGCTACAGAAACAGGCATTACCCGCTTGTTGAATGAGGAAAGCTGAGAATTGATCTTAGGCAGGGAGATTGCACAATCTGCTTTTCATCTCAGCAGATGACAGAGTTAAAGAACGATACATCTGCAGACAGGGGAACCAGTTAGAAAAAGAAATTTACTGGGTCAAAGGGCATTCATCTTTTAAAAATTCAGTATATGTCTCTAAGTCAGTAAAAAACTAAATGAAAAATTTTAAATTCAAGTCTACTCTTACACACACACACACACACACACACACACTTTTTTTTTACACAGGCAGTTATTATCCCACTTCTAACTATTATCTGTGCATATTTCTTTTTAGAATTGAATTCAATTAAATTTTGAGGAAGCCCGTGTATAATGTTCAGGTAAAATTGTAAGATTTTTATATGCCTGTGAGGTATTTATGGGGAATTACATTTTAGGGAAGCTGTGCAGAAGAATATACATATTCTGTGAACTTGAGGTTAAAGTTATGCTTAAAGAATCACTTGATCGCTCTGTGAAGTAAAATCCTAGAATTTTCTTTAAAGGGGCATCCCATTAGGAGAAAATGAATATTAATAATACACAAAGAAGTGGAACTTGGACTCTTGATCTAAGACTTGAAAAGTCAGGTCCTCTCCCCACTTACTCCCGAGAGGGCTAAATAGGCCTTGATGATCTCTACTTAGAACTGGGTCTGACTTCCTCGCACTTTACTGACACCTGTGAACAAAAAACAGCCTCTAATTTGGCAGATATCCCTTCGTATTTATGTTAGCTACGGAACTCGCTCGCACATGCCAAAGAAGCTGTTTTGATTTGAAACACCCAGGAGATGATTGGAACTATCGAACATCCTAACACGGTTAGAATCTCCTTTTCTTGCTCAAGGGAGTTAGGGACACCAGCAGGGCAGAACTGGACCTGGTTTCTCAAACTCAGATTTCAGGATGAAAGTCTGCGTCAGTTTCTCCGGCCCTTAAAAAAAAAAAGGCAGGACCCGACAGAACTGTGTCCGGACATATGGTAGGGTTAGCTCAGACTTTCCAATGCTGTCAAAACCCAGGCTGGGAGGATGCTGCACCCCTTCGCGCATGGGCACTGGGCCTTCCACTTACATGCAGGAGGGAGTTTGCTCATCCACAACGAAGCGGCATCTCCCATGGATGCAGTAATGCTTGTACTGCTTGGGGCACCGAGAAAAGTGGGTTTTCACCTTCTGTCTAGGGGTGGTACCTAGAGAAGGAGAAAACGGTATTAAAATACTAACTCCCCATTTTACTCGTTGATTCCCATCTAGCGTATGCCTAATGTTGAGAAAAGAGCCACCAGACAGCTCCCACCCAGAGCCAAACATCCATGCTCACGGATGGCATAGCCAACACTTTGAAGGACTGAGACCCGGGGAGAGAAGAGGAAGCACACAGACACATAGCAGTCGCTGCAGAGGACCATTTCCCACGTGCCACCAAAGTTAAGTTGTGACTCAGTTAACACCAATACCCACTGAACTTTTTTTTTAAGTTATTTTATTAGATATTTTCTTCATTTACATTTGAAATGCTATCCCGAAAGTTCCCTATACCCTC
>NC_034602.1:79981740-79987902 GCF_900095145.1 Mus pahari
ATTTGCCTAAGAATTTCATAAATTCATTGTTTTTAATAGTTGAGTAGTACTCCATTGTGTAAATGTACCACAGTTTCTATATCCATTCCTCTGTTGAGGGACATCTGGGTTCTTTCCAGCTTCTGGTTATTATAAATAAGGCTGCTATGAACACAGTGGAGCATGTGTCCTTATTACCAGTTGGAAGATCTTCTGGAAGAGGTATTACTGGATCTGCCGGTAGTACTATGTTCAATTTTCTGAGGAACCGCCAGACTGATTTCCAGAGTGGTTGTACAAGCTTGCAATCTCACCAGTAATGGAAGAGTGTTCCTCTTTCTCCACATCCTTGCTAGCATTAGCTGTCACCTAATTTTTTTTTTATCTTAGCCGTTCTGACTGGTGTGAGATAGAATCTCAGGGTTGTTTTGATTTGCATTTCCCTGATGATGATTAAGGATGTTGAACATTTTTTCTGGTGCTTCTCAGCCCTTTGGTATTCCTCAGTTTAGAATTCTTTGTTTAGCTCTGTACCCACTGAACTTCTTTATATTAACATAATACATAGCAACTCTGTGGGATAGACAGAAGAGTCTGGAAGACTTTTAGATAAGCAATACAAAGATTTCCTTGATGTCAAGATGTCATGCAGATTTCTCGGAATCTATGGGAGATGGCTTCCAGGTCCTTAAGAGGTCCCTAAACCCAACGAAATCTGAACTTCTTATAGAATGTGGTATAATGTATATACATAATGGATATACATCGTCTCTATACTTTGGGGTAGGGTGTTTGAGACAGGGTTTCTCTGTATATTCCTGGCTGTCCTGGAATTCACTCTGTAGACACTCTGGCCTCGAACTCAGAATTCTGCCTGCCTCTGCCTCCCAAGTGCTGGGATTAAAGGTGTGTGCCACCACTGCCAGGCCCTCTCTATACTTTAAGTCATCTCTAAATTACTTATGGTACCTGGTGCAATATGAATATCAAATAAGCTATTACACTGTATTGTTACTGCTAATCTCCCAGGGCAGGTTTGAGCCACAGTTGGATGAATGCATCAGTGCAGAGCACACAGGCTCCGGGAGCTACTCTAAAATTTCAGCGGCTGCCAGATCACTGCTGAGTTTGATGGCTGACCTGGTTTTCATCATTGGATCACTGGACTCCGAGGCTGAATGCTTGTGCATGCCAGATATTCTGCTCTTATGCATGCCGGATAGTGGGACTCATCAGAAAAGACTGGAATTCTACTAGAAATAACTGCACAGCATGTCAGAGCGAAAACCTGTGCATTCTGCCAAACCACTTGATAAGTGAGCTTCCATCCTCTGGGCAGCATTTTCTAACCCTTTAAGTGTAGGTTCTAAAGCACCTGTGAATAAAGTGCCCTCCGTCTGTTTCCCGTGGCACAGTAGCACAAATCAAAAGTCAGGAACAGCCAGGAAACCATCTATAGTAACCATAAAAACAATTGCAGGGCACTGGGGGGGGGGAATGGAAAGGACCCTGATCCAGGTGCAAGGATCAGTGTGTAAGTTTGAACTGTAACCTGCACTAACTGAGTCCACATAGCTAAGTGTCTTAGTCAGGGTTTCTATTCCTGTACAACATCATGACCAAGAAGCAAGTTGGGGAGGAAAGGGTTTATTCTGCTTACATCCATACTGCTGTAGATCACCCAAGGATACAGGACTGGAACTCAAGCAGGTCAGAAAGCAGGAGCTGATGCAGAGGCCATGGAGGGATGTTCTTTACTGGCTTGTCTCCCCTGGCTTGCTCAGCCTGCTCTCTTATAGAACCAAGACTACCAGCCCAGAGATGGCACCACCCACAAGGGGCCCTCCCCCCTTGATCACTAATTGAGAAAATGCCTTACAGCTGGATCTCATGGAGGCATTTCCCCAACTAAAGCTCCTTTCTCTGTGATAACTCCAGCTGTGTCAAGTTGACACAAAGCTAGCCAGTACACTAAGTCACTCAAACCTTGGTTTCCGCATCTATAAAGTGAAGATGATAAGGTCCACCTTAAAGGGTTGTTGAGAGGCATAAACAAAGGCGTGGCAATCCATTTTTTTAAAAAAAAAAAAGTGTGAACACGAGTGAACACAGGGAGATGGATGTAATGAAGTGGGAGGGTCTTGTCAGGTGCAGCAAAAGATGCAAGGGATGGAGTTAGAGACATGAGTCTCAGCAGACTGTAGTGACCTGTGGGGCAAGAGAGACTAGATGGTGGTTTGTACCAAGGAAGTTATGTGGTACCTGAAGCGCTGCACTGGAAAGCATTCTTTCCACCATCAGCAAGGCAGTGTTGACCACACTAGCATACAGAAATGCTGGGCACTAGGAAAACACCAAGGAATACTGGGGCATGCAGACAAGTGTGATGTGGGCCTGGACCAGGGAATGGAATGGAAAGAGATAACTTCAAGATGTTGCAAGGTCTCTTAATGCTCCGGGAGGCCTTCCTTGATTTGCAAAACACCCTTGCCTTTAAATCTAAGCTACGAGGTGGTATATCCAAAACCCCACTAATTCCTCTTGTTGCTGGGTTCCTTTATGTGCACCCAGACTTTCAATAAACACCATATAGAGTATCATTCCAAAAGACAAATTAGTCAGCAGCTGCTGGCTGCAGTGATTTCAGCAGTGTCTGCCATGCAAGCAGCACAAACCCATGCCAGGCAAGCAGGTGCCAGGCCCTGCTTTGCTCGCTCAGCTGGCCTTACGGGAGAAGCACGCTTTTTAGAATTCCCGGCATCATTTGGATTTAAAACCCTTTCCAAGCAACCAGGCAGCAAATGTCTGGTGATATCATTTTCAGAACTTTCAGAGCTGAAACAGAAATAAATCACACACCCAGATATTTAATAGCAAATGAACAAAAACCTCTCTTGCGCTATCTTTGAAATGAGAACGTCTGTTGTCATCCTCCCTGCAAATGGCATCTAGAGGGACAGTTACTTCCCTCTCAGCATCTGCCTTGGTCACACTGTCTGGAAAGTGAACGGGGAAGCCAAATTCTGAGTATCAAGAGATCCAGGTGAGAGAAGCCAGGGGAGATCTCATTCCACCTTTCAGGTGCACAAATATTTACCAAGAAGGAGTTAAAGGACAACAAACCCATTCCCATGACAAACTTCCCTCAGTCCCAATTCTTGTGTTTCTCTCTTGAAAGCTGAATGGCACACTCCTCAAAACGGAACAAGGTAGAGTCCGTGGTTTTAGAGGAGAGTGTGTTTAATTTGTCTTCTCCCTCTCACCTTAACCTGGTTCAGTGCACCTTATCCAATTCAAGTGTTCCCTTGAAGGTAAGGTGGTATTTCAGAATTTCACAGAGCAATTCCACTGTCAGATGGCCAGGACGCAAGCGTGACATCAGACTTGGAGGGCTGCTATGGATACGGTATCAGACTCTTGTGGGACACTGGCATCTCAAGAGTCAGAGATCAATTGAGCCAGAAACAGTTAAAGATGTGACAGAGATGAGTGTATGCAAGGTTTTGGTTTAAAGAGTTTGCAGTTGGGATAGAAACAAAGATCTCGCTTGGCTCATTTGATAAGAAAAGCTTGCTGTCATTTGGGTAAGATGCCTCATGAGATTAGATATGACAGAGTCCCATGGGCTAAGCCATCATAGTAAAATTCAGAAGGCAACTAGATAATTTAGTTCTGATATGGAATTCATTTACAATATTAGTACATAATTATTACATAGCAGATGTTTTGTAACATTTATTTCCATTCCAATAGAGTGTATCACAAGTGTATTTAATAATTCTGTGAATGATATGCTACCAGTAACTCTCTTTGGTAGGTAACTAACTATAAGGGTGACATACTATAACTATCATGACATCTACACCTTGTTATACTAATTATTTAATTAATGTGTATATGCATGTGTGCATTCATGGCATGGCATGGGTGACTGAATGCATGAACATGGACATCAAGCGACTACTTGAGGCAGGTGATTACCTCCTTCTACCATGTAGGTTCTAGGAATCAAACTCGGGTCCTCAGGCTTGGGCAGCAAGTGCATTTACCAACTGAGCCATCCCATCAGCCCAGCAACACTTTCTGTAATACTGTAGTGATTATATATCTACATTATTTCTAGCCCCTTAGTTACCTATGTAATAGAACTAACTACAGGAGGATGCTAAATATTGAAATAGAAGTCTTATGGGATAAAGAAAGAGAGAGGAGGAGAAAGACAAATGACTACAAATTTGTCCTTCCACATGCATATTTGACCTGCAAAATGAAGAAGCATGCCCAGAAGAGGGCATACAAAGTCCCCACAGGACTCGGAGCTAAGGTTCCTTCTAGCCTATGAAGCTTGTCAAAGACTTTAATAATCTACTTCTAAGCGTCTGGGCCTCTTCCCAGTAGGGGTCTCCTCATTTTACAATCTCCTTGTGCCCAAAGCTAAAGATAATGCTATATCTTTAAAGTTAACTTCCCTTCTTTTCTTACCGACTGTCTCCTTGAATTGAATGCATGGAAAATTCACAGTGCCCTTGAAGCAATGAAAAGGCTGGAATTTAGGGAACCCTCCATGTGTCATTTCCTATAGAAAGGGGGATGGGAAAGGTACCCCTTTCTGAGCAACTGGAGTCTATGATTGAGACTGGAGAGAGCTGGGGATTACAGGATGGTGTTAAAGCCAGGTTAGACCATAGTTTGATCAAATCAGCTAGGCTGGTCATTACAAAATTAAGGTCTACACAGAGAGCAGACCTGCTATAGTCTAGTAAAGAAAAAAAAAATACCAACTAATTGGCAGAAATACCAATTAAAATACTAATTAAACCTAGTTGCTCTATGAGCCAATCCCACTGCCTCTTGCCCTTTGTGCCCATTGTTCATTGTTTATTGCTGGCATCATAAAGAAGGCCCGTTGTATCCCAGATGGGGATGAGTGTGAATGAATGTACCCCTTACTCATCAGAAAACAACAGTCAAGGGCGTAATTCTTAGATACTGGGGCGATTAAAAGGGAAAATAAGAGAATTATTTAGATCCAGAAAATATACCCCAGTATCATCTAACCTACTTCTTTGTGTTTCTGGCTCCAGACTTGGGTTCTGAAAGCTTAAGCAAGTTATCAATGGTGAGAGTCAGTCATTAAAAGTGTGTTCATGACATCAGTTATTCTTCCAAGAGCTATGTGGACTTCCCCTGTTCTTTGCTGTCAGGCAGTCTCACTTTTTGTGTTTTTAATGTTCTTTTTCTATCGGATATTTTAATTATTTACATTTCAAATGTTACCCCTTTCCCAGTTTCCCCTCCAGAAACCCCCATCCCATCTCCCCTCCCCCTGCTTCTATGAGGGTGCTCCCCATATCATCCTCATTTTGATGTTCCCATATGGATTTACGGTGATTAATAGTATGCATCCTAGAGATGGTGTCACCTGTATGGCAGGCTACCCTGCTTACTGTGTGACCTTAAGCAAATCCCTTAGCCTTTCTGTGCCTCAGTACCTTCATATGAAAGAAGAAATAATAAAGGTACATTTTTACTAATAAATCAATTGATAAATGCAAAGCACAACAGTACTTTGTGTGTGTGTATGTGTGCGTGTGTGTGTGTATCCTAGGTTTAATATCTGACATATTATTCTTGCTAGATTTACTCTATAGGCATATAAATGTAATAAAATAAAATAAGAATTTTGTGTGTGGTTGAAATGTAGTTGTTACCAGCCTAAGATAATTATTCTTTTATTTATTTTATTATTTTATTAATTTCTTATTATATTATCTAATTAGTTTTATATATAAACTCCCTGCCAATTGAGAGAAGGAAAAGAAAAAGGGGGAGGTTTGTCAGTACAGAGTTGAGCAATGTGCTTCCGCGACACCCGTGGGCCAAAGATGAAATCAAAAGGGAAATCGGAAAATGTCTTGAAACAAACAAAACATACCAAAGCATACTAGATGCAACAGAAATAGCACTCAAAGTTTATAGTGACAAAGACTTCCATTGTAATAGGAGAGAGAGATCAAATAGATAACTAATTTCATATTTTTAAAAATAAGATGAACAAATAAAGCCAAAGTTTGGAGGAAGCAAATAAATAACAGAAATTTCAGTGAAAATAAGAGAACACAGAATGGAAAATCAGTACTATACACACACATACACACACAGAGAGAGAGAGAGAGAGAGAGA
>NC_034602.1:79987943-80013533 GCF_900095145.1 Mus pahari
AATTTTACCGCTGGCCATTTTCACTGTGCTGGTAATGCTTATATGTAGTCATACCCACACACACAGAGAGAGAGAGAGAGAGAGAGAGAGAGAGAGAGAGAGAGAGAGAGAGAGAGAAAGAGAAGAGCACACAAAACGAACAAACCTTTAGGAAGAGTTAATGACAAAAGAGGGGAAAACACAAATCAACTGAAATGAAGAAATGTAGAAATGAAAAAGGAGGTATTGCAATTGGTGCCACACAGACAAAGTCAGAATAATGTACCACATTAATCAAGCAAAAATGATGAAGTCAAATGATCTTCATGTATGCAAAATAGGCCTGTCAATATTCATGATAGAAAATTAAAAAGGTTCGAAAATCAAAATCTTGAACAACAAGAAGAAAGTTGGAAGCAATTCCTAATTTCAAAGACATGCACAAAGCTATAAAATAGGATATAGTCATATAAACACAGATACATAGATCTATAGAAGGAAAACAACAACCCACAATTCAATTCAGGTGTATATAATCAATCAAACTGCAGCAAGAGTAATAAGAAGACAAAAAGAAAGACTAGGCTAGGTCTTAAAGAAATGACGTTTGTTGCAGTAGTGGCACACATACCTACCTTGGTGATAACCAAGGACTCTCTAAGACCCACTCAGCAAAAGAGAGTCAGATGTGGTATAAGTTAGTCTTATGATGTACTTGTATTATAATCTCAAATAATAAATTAAGTATGAAAATGAATATTATGCAAAAGAATGGAATTTGATTCTTTCCTTACACTATTCATAATAGTATATTCAAAATGGGTTTGGATTCAGATAAGACCTGAAACTAAAATTTGCATAAGAGATCATAAGGGAAAATTTCTCGATGGTTATGACACGAAAAGTATAGGGACAAATGAAAGTGCTGCTCAGCCAAGGATCAGCAGAGTCAAAGGCAGACTATGGGACAGAGAAAATGTCCCCAAACTGTTTTACGGTGAGTTATTGATATCTAGGATATATAAGAAACTAGTCAACATAATAATACTTAAAATAGGACTATGGAATCAAGTGGGTATTTTACCAAAGAAGATTTACAAATGCTCAACACACACACAAACACAATACACACACACACACACACACACACACACACACACAGAGAGAGAGAGAGAGAGAGAGAGAGACAGACAGACAGACAGACAGACAGACAGACAGACAGAGACTCACACACAGCTGGTTAATATCATGGATCACCAGAGAAATGCAAATCAAAGCCACAGAGATTTTACCTTTCTTAATATTAGTACCAAAAACAAAGGGAGAGAGAAATTATGTGGTGATCTTAGAACCTTGTAACATGTTGGTGAGAATGTACTTAAAATTAGAAGAACAATCACTAGGATTATGGTAAGGAAGATTACTGAACATTGCCAATCATAAGATTATGAAATAATTTCCCAGGGACAATGTGGAAAATGCCATCATTTATAATATTTGAAACTAGACTGAAGGAAAACATTCAACTATATGCAATTGACCTTGCTATCCTTGCAAGGGTGACAGAATCAGGCACCCCCCTAAGCATGACCTAAGATACCAGTAGATTCCATGGTCTATGAACATCCCGCAACCCACCCACAGCTCTGAAGGATGAAATAGGAAGACTGGGCCAGAACTGGTGACTCACATGAGGGAGACTTGCTCAGCATGTTCCTGGCTCTGTGACAGTGTTCCCATGGGACTAGGCAACGAGTATTCACATCTGTGACCATGCTTCCAGCTCAGTGAACCTCCCAGGGAATACACTAAACTCAAACATCTAAAGTGGTCTGCAGGTTCCCCCGCCCCTAGAATTAGAAGTAAGCTTTGTAGAGGTCTAGATCACATAAATCTCTGTAGGACGAAAAGCAACTCAGATCAGCCAACATTAGCAAGTGGTGGTCCGAGACCCAGTCTGGTGCACAGCCTGTTACCCAAGCCTAATACCTTTGAGAATATTAAATCAAGCATCTCCAAGATAAAATATGGAAATATTATTTTCTTCTCCTTTTTAGGGTATGGAAGAAGAAAAGGATGGATGTGTCAAGAATTCATGAATCCAAGACAACATATCACATAATAGAGTGTGGCGCACCATGCATCTGTGATGCCAGGTGAAATGGTGAATCTCAGCAGTTGCTGATTCCACAAAACTCCGAATCACCTAGGAAATGCACCCGTAGGCGTGTCTATGAGGATGTTTTCACAGAACCTTAACTAAGGGGAGAGATTCATCCTGAATGTGTGTGGCAGCATTGGTACAGCTATTGTGCCTGGATACACACACATAAAGGGGAAAGCTAAGGGGCTTCAGTGTTCAGATTTCAATGCTTCCTGACTGTGCATATGATGTGACCAGCTGCCTCAGGCTCCTGGGACCACAGCTTTAGCCGTCTTCCGTTGTACTTTCAAACTGTGAGCCAAAATAAATCCTTCCTTCCTAGAGTCGCTTTTATCAGGATTTTGTCAAAGCAGACAGTAAAGTAACTAAGACCCTCAGTCTATGGCAGCTAATCATGGAGACACAGGAATCGGGGAGATAGGAGTTCAAATCACCGAGCTTCTGTTTACAGGATGTGTGACCTTTGGTGAGATAAACTTAAGGCAGTTTTAACACTACATAAAATCATTCTTCTAGTACTATTTAAATACATAAAATATGGTATATTATTTTTAATTTTGTCTCACTTAGAAAACACTTACAAGTAATGAATAAATTACTTCATGCAAGTTACTTAATACAGAACCTAGTATAGTATTATACGCACACAGAACCACCTAGTAGAGTGAATACTATTAAAAGAGGATTAAGCATTTTGTGTGTCAAGTTTCCAGGACTAACTATGAAGCGTAAGCATTACCTGTGCAGTTTTCCCCAGGAGCTCCACAAAGAGAGCTATTGGTTTCAGGTGTTCTTGTTGTGTTCCCATCTGCTACCACGCAGTGGAGAATCGCAAGACCTGCAGAACCAAAAAAAAACAAACTTGAAACTTGGCTTAATGTAAAGTGTCCTTTAAGTGTCCTGACCCACTGTGGAAAGCGGTAAGCCAGTGACTTCCCTTGTATGTTGTCCTATCCCAACCAGGAAGAGGATCAGGGAGCGCCGTGTCTTGTTCAGCTCAGTGTAAAGACAGAATTTGCAAGTCGGTACTCCTTCCTGTGCTTCAGGAAGGAGACTTGGCTGTAGCCAAAGTAGAGGCTTACCACAAAAGCAGACAGTAGAGGGATGGGGGCCCAGCTACCAGATAAATATGAAGATGTAGAGAGAATAAGTAATGAATCCCCCCCCCAGCCCCCAGCAAAGAATCTAGTCCATTCTCTACAGCCACAATGCTCTGCTGCTTCTCAGAGCTTAACTCGTGGGCATCCTTTCCTTGGGGGAGATGGCAAATAGATATAAATCCATGGGGAATTTTGTTGTTGGTATTAAACCAGGATTTCATGCATACTAGGCAAGCTCTCTGCCATCAACCCATACTCTCACCTCACAATGATGGTTCTTTAAGAATTCTAGGTCCCTTAACATAATAATCTCTAAAGAGAAGTGTGTTGTGGTTGGAATGGTTGGAAAAAAAAATAGCTGGTACTTGTGTTAATCCTGATTCAAGTATGAGATGTCATAGATGAGGTAATCAACGGAAGTAGCACTGTCTGGGTATTAGATCTTACTAAAGATTTCAAAATACTGAAATGGCATCGTACTTTATATTAAGAATTAATGTATTATTAAATATGCTTAAATATTCATTAATCAGTGAAGGTACCTAAAATTCACATTATTGGTAGTAGTAGTAGTAGTAGTAGTAGTATCATTATTATTTTCTGATATTGACAATCAAACCCATGGCCTTTGAAATGCTGGGAAAGTGCTCTACTACTGAGCCAAACTAGCCTTGAGTCTTACTTTAAAATAACCTATTATGGAAATGCATTACAAGATGGAGAAAGAAAGGCAAAGAAGAAGTAGAACTTGACACATGTTGATAGTTTTTGGAGCTGAATTTTGGATGGGTGAGGGTTTATTATGCCAGTCATTCTAGTTCCCGTGTGTCAGAAATGATGAAAGGGAGACTGAATAGGAGAGGGTAGACAATACAAGAAGAGGACCAGAAACACAGCTTGGGAATTGGCTGCTCCTTAGTTCACGGCCTTGTTGAGAGTGTTAAGAACACGAAGTATGTGTTAAGGATACAGATCACCAAACACACCCAGGCAGATACTCAGGGCTCAGTAAATTGCCGCATTATCACGCAGTTGACAGGAACAATAAGCAGTATACATCTGGCCACCGGTTTCTAAGCAACGTGTTCTCCAATTCCAAACATGAGCCTTTGGAAACAACCGGGTGGATAGGATACACTTGACCCTCAAGATGCTCTGAAGCTGCATGGCAGATAATGGGCCAACCAATTAACCATGACACAAAATGACAACAGCATGCCAGGAAACGATGTCTAGCAAGTCATAAGTCAATATTTCCCAAAGACACTCTTTATAATGGCAGCATTTACCAAACTGAAAAGCATTGTTTTAAAGAAAAGAAAAGTGCCAGATGTTGGAGAAATTGAACAGAAATGAAGACTCAAATACACCAGCAAAGGGCAAACTTACCTTTCTTTTCTAGAGGACAATTTAACACAAACCATAAAAACAGAAGTAACTAAACAGTGCAATTCCTCATGCCCAGTAATTACAAACTAGTAAGTTCTCCTATGGAAACAGCACAGGATATATACATAATATATTACCTACAAAGGTCTCTGTGTGACATACATTTGAAAAGAATACAAGTCACTTAAAGCGGAAGCTGCAGGGAGATGGTTCAGTGGATAAGACTTCTTGCTAGGCAATTATGAGAACCTGAGTTCTGGTCAGTGAAACCATAAAAACCCAGGCCACCAGCCCTGCTCCAGGTGCTGTCAAGGAATAAGATGTTGAATGATTGAATGATAGAGTTGGATATCCAACATCACCTTCCAGCAGCTGTGAGGTTGGACCACACACACCATACACACACACACACACACACACACACACACACACACACATACAGAGCTACCTAAGTATATAGCTATACAGAATTAATTGAGCATACTCAACCCACCTCTCTGCAATAAAATGCTAATCAATCATGAAAACAGTTAAAAATTAATAGTACATTTCGGTATATTCCCAAATAATAAAGCAGACTGTGGAATGATCATTTAGCATGGTGGTGGTGGTGGTAGTGGTGGTGGTGGTTGTGGTGTGGGGGTGGGGGGTGGGGGGGTGCATACGCAAGTGTGCTTGTGCACATGCATATAAAGTACATTTCTTCATTCATCTAAAAAGCCAAAAGATTGGCAAACAGAAAATTGATCCAGCTAGTTGGAAAACCTTTTCTTTAATTTCCCTTACCTTTATTTTTCAATTTTTCTAAAAGAGCATTTTGTTTGTTGCAACAGGAGAACAAAGAGTGAATCTTCTTTTTAAAATCCTGATTTGCTCTCCAAACATCTGTTATTTACACTTTCCCTCCAGTACTTGTCCCCCCTTCCCGCTTACAACAGTTGGAAGCAAACGTGTGTGGGCTCCTCAAGCCCGGGAACTAGAGACGATTCATCATTGTAATCTCAGTACCTAACACAAAAATATGATGCATAAAGAGTTAGTAAATAAACAGTCTATTTTTAGAGTGTTTTCAAATCCAAAAATCCCAGTAGCAGATTCTGGGATTTAACTCAAGTCAAATGATATTTAACTCATTTCTAAATTCCAATTCAGAGGAGGCCTTAACTCTGTAGTTCATTTACTCAAAAAACTTCAGAAGAGAAAAAGAAAATAAAAGAGGGAGGGAGGGAGAGTAAGGAAAGGACAGTCTGAGAAGTTGGCTCAGTCAGCAAAGAGCCAGCCACACAGCTGTGAGAACATGAGTTCTAATCCCCTGGCACCCATGTACAGCTTCGGCATGGTAGTGTGCATTTGAAACTCCAGTGCTGGGGAAGAGCTAAGGGACTGGCACCCACAGAGCTTGCAGCCCAGCCAGCCGAGCCAGTTGGTGAGCTCCCGTCTCAGTGGAAAGCGCTGTTTCAAAGGTTAGATGCAGAATAACAGGGGAAGACGCCCAACATCAGCTTTTGGCCTCCATGTCCACACATATAGGCACACACACAAATAGGTGTACACATAATTATTGTAAAGAAATGAAAGAAGGAAAAGAGAGAGGGAAGGAAGGGGGTGTGGGAGAGAGGGAGAGAGGGACAGATGGAAGGGGGTGAGTCTAGGGAAGGTCTAAACCTAGTAGAGATTCAGTATCTAAAACTGAAAGGGGAAATATTTCCTTCTCAGGATTTTTATAAAGGTTAAGTTTTATGAGAAAAAAATGGCTTAGAGTTCTTCACAACTTTTATCTAGCTGCCTTTATTCCTAGTATTACTTATAATTCAAACCATTATTCTCTGCTTCTCTCTAATGGAGGGAACATAGATTGCATTGAGACTGCCCAATTATTCAGACACTTGATTAGGCTAAGTCCTATGGCCAGGCTCCTTCTGCTAATCCCCACTCCACCTTCTGACCTCATTTGACAAAAAACGCCACCAGACTCAGAGGTAGAGACGGGGTCTCTTCTGGCAAGCCAGCGTCCCATGCGAGAAGAGTGTGCCGACAAGCCACCATCCTGTGTAAGAAGTGTATACTGAACAGCATGGTCTCTACCATTGCTGCCACTCAAACCATCTTCAGCTAAGAACCGAGGGCCATGAACTTAGCTGAAAGGAAGGCGTTTCCTTGGCCTGAACAGATCCTAGCAATTGAGAGAAGGCACTTCCTCTCACATTGAACTTCGTCTTGACATCTTTATAGCACCTTTCTCCCGGGACCTAGCTGGAACCACCGGTGAAGTACCAGGAGGCCTTTAAGTACCACAAACCCCATGACCTTTGCTGCGCTCATTTCAGTCATCACGGGACTATGGGTTTAAGATCTGTAAGAAGAGGCTGAGAGTCGGTGGAGCAATCACAAAACCCGTTACCGAATACTACAGGCGACTTTACAAAGAACGCTCTTGTTCCGTCGGTTAGTCAACAGATATTCATCAAGCACTTGTGCTTGGTACCGATGCAAACCCCTGAAAAGTCAAAGATGAAAATATCTTGGCTAACCTCGCTGATCTCATATTCTGCTTTGGAAGATGCGCACGCCACCAAGGTGCTGTACAATTAGCACAGTGAGAGATGACATGAGAGAAAGTCCGAAAGAGAATCCACTCCCCCTGGGGGAAGAGCTTTCACGTGGGAGCAAGGTTTGTGATGAGTTTTGAACGGGGAATAAATGATTTTTAAAGTGTCAATTAATGACTTGCTAAAAATACGTGCAAGCAAAATAATCGCTGTGTTTTTCCTGTTGCGGCAGTGGTTAGCCTCCACGTGGCCATAATAATGCAAATATTGATCATTTCTCACAAAAGCTGTCATAAAATGAGAGGCAATAATTAGCCAGCATCCACTACCCAGGTCACATGGTAGTGGTTAGTCAGTTCCTAACACTTTGATGATCTGCTGTCAGGGTAGTCATGCTGACAAATACAATATTATCATGGAAAAAAAACTGGAAAAATCTTAGGAAAATAAGATCTTAAAATAAAAATCCTACTTCACTGTTTAAGGAAATTTGAGCTCTAGCTTAAAATAAAAAGAAAGCAGCCTGTGGATTATGCCATTGATCACACCGTTGACCTCTGGGGCTGGATACATCTTTCCTATGAGAGATTGCACACTATTGTACTTTTTCATCTAAAGTACAGCTTGTTAGTTTTTTTTTTTTTTTCCACATCCCTTTAATGTGAACCAACTGCACACGGCACAGCCGTCAAGGCTAATACTGTGACTTCATATGGTCTTTTAAAGAGTCACTACCTCATGACAAGGTCCCCAGAGTCAATAATTAGTTCACTATGTGACTTGGAGCTAATGAAGAAAATTTATATTTCCCAAAGAAAGCCTTGGATCATAGATTTTTCTGCCCATCTCATAATCTATTTTATGAAAATCAATGAAAAACGAGAAGTTTTTAAGAAGCGTGGATCATTAAAGCTACCAACGTATTTACGAGACGGAGAACACATCGTGTTCTGGGAAAATCATGACAAAAAGTTGAGGTAGGTATGTAGAAAGAATTCAATTCCCAATCAAAAATAATCACAACATATATTAAGTTACCAAGAACTCTGAAGGTTTTTAAATATCCTACCAACTCTGAACTCAGAAACTATCCTTTCAAAGCATCCACTGAAGCCATATTTAAAATTTCAGTGGAGGGATCCTGTCTGTTGTAAGATAGGCCAATCTCAAGACCAACCGTGGGTGCGATGGGTCACAGTCATTCGCTCATTCAAACCTGCGTCTGAAGCACCTTTCTCTACAATGCTACAAACACTTTCGACTGTGTAGCTCATTTTTCTTGTGGTTTTTCTTTAAAGTCACCTAAAAATAACTATAGCCTCTCTTTCCCAAAGAAGATGATGAAATATTTGTATCTGGCTACTAAGATTCCCTGTGGAGCTTTTCTCTTCTCAAGCTAAGCATACGGGTTCCTTCAAGCATACTTTATTAAGACATGTTAAAAGCCTTGCCTTCTTCCTGTTAATGCAAAGTACCACCCAACATGGTCCTTAAAGGACAGACATGAGTATTGTTCTCAGCTCCAACACTTCTAGTAATGCATGGTCTATCAGCCCCTCTGGGCTGTCACAATAAATAATGAAGTTTTATTCTGCCTACCACAAAGCACACCTACAAAATTCTTGTGTTGCTAGGAAGCAGTGTCTGGATGAACATGTTTTCCCTCTGTTTCTGTTCTCTTTTGCTTCATCTTTTGTATTTCATCTAAGCAGACAGGATGGATATATATATATATATATATATATATATATATATATATATATATTCTTTTTAAAATGTATTGTATGAAGCTTTAACTGTCAAAGAATTCGGAACTTTTTCTTTTTCTTTTGGACTCTTTTATCGAGCCTATCAAATATCCCACTTCACATGATCTATAGAATTTCTCAGGTGCACAAAAAGAAAACGATAAACACAGAATAAAATAAAGGTATATGATTAGCTGTTCTCGCTAAGTGACTGGAAGTTGAGTTCTTATTTTTGGAGGTATTTTTTAAACTATCACTTTTACTCATAAACTTCAAGAAAAGGGGGAGAAGGAATCCAGCCAACCCTTCTACAGCTGTCTGCATTAATTCACTTTGAGATCGTCAAGTTAAAGAAAGAATTACAGAATGTAATAAAGTCGTATCCCCATCCGTCAGCACGGGCACTGAAGTCAGTGAGGACAATGCAAGCATTGAGGAGAGGGCCACCCGACAGCCCATGACACAGTCTCCATGTCAGTGCTGGTGCTGAGGTAAGGAGCAAGCCAGCTGGAACAACTCTTTAAAACGATCACGTATGACCAGCTCTCACTGCACATGCGTGCTGTGTTTGCTCATCTCTGAGCTGAATTTTCCATTTTGAAAGCCAAGGACATTTTTTTATATATATTTTAAAAACAAATATCAGAATATGTTCATTTATCTCTCTCTTAATGATTAAAGACTTCTTAGCTGCCTTGCAGGCCTCCGCCTGTCTATTGAATCCAATTTCTTCTCTAGGACCGATTTTTAAGATTTGAACCACACTCTGTGTCCCATTAGGGACTGGAAGACCACTTCCTACTCAAGCTCCTTGGGCTTCATTTATATTAAAGGACAACAGCATTGAGCGACAGGACAAGAGCAGCTTCAGGATCAAGGGAGCAGGACTTGGGTTCTAGACCTTCATTTTAATCGATAGATTTGTGATTATGGTTGTTACTAGCCATGAAGCTTCAGAGTTCTCTGTGTAACCCTAACTCTTATGTCAAGTCATGAACTTAGCTATGTGCTTAAAGAAAGAGGGGGAAGGAAATTACACAATTTAACTACAGTAAATGCTTTTTGCACTTATAGAAAGCTATATTATCAGTCTCATAAATGGTAAATGGGAATTGACTAATTTCTACATTTTGAATGTAATTTTACTTGTACATAAAATGTTTAATATGGTAACAACAAGATATCATTGCACACACACACACACACACACACACACGAGAGAGAGAGAGAGAGAGAGAGAGAGAGAGAGAGAGAGAGAGAGAATCCCTACAGTGAGTTCTGTATGTAGTTAATGAGAGAAATGGTACAGGAGAAACTTCATGTGCTGCTTCTTTCTTCTGTTTTTGTTTGTTTGACTTTGTTCTTAAAATATCTGAAGTTAATCTGGACCCCCGAGATCTTCCAAACACTGGACCACCAAATAGACAGTATACACCAGCTGATATGAGGCCCCTAACACACATACAGTAGAGGACTGCCGAGTCTGTGTCCATTCAGAGAGGATGCACCTAGCCCTCAAGAGACTGGAGGCCCCAGGGAGTTTAGAGGTCAGGTGGGGTCAGGGTAGGGCATCCACATGGAGATGGGGTGGGGTGGGGAGGAGGTGTGGGATGTGCAGCAGTCGGAAGGTGGATGGGAAGGGATAGGGAATGGAATATGAAGTGTAAAAAGAATGAACTACAAATAAAATTAAATTTAAAAAATATATCTGAAGTTAATAGGTTTTGACTGATTAATAGACGAATGGGGTCTTTCTCATGTGTTGGGTCTTTGTCTCAGCCTAGCTGT
Organism: Mus pahari; assembly: GCF_900095145.1. Classification (NCBI taxonomy): domain Eukaryota; kingdom Metazoa; phylum Chordata; class Mammalia; order Rodentia; family Muridae; genus Mus; species Mus pahari. The sequence continues at coordinate 79,998,661 of NC_034602.1, forward strand.
ATGAGTCAGTACACTATTTATGTCAGTTGGGATTTCTGACTTGGCTGGTTGAGTCAATGGCACAAATATAGTTGATAAGGTCAGATCTGAGACAGTACAATTGAGTAACAACTAAGTCATAATCATTCTTCCTGACCCCTAAATACACAGCTAATATAGTTTGTTTACAGTTTAAACCAATGCAAGGAGGAAAACTGTAAGCACCAGATGACTTTCCCATAGCATCTTCACTGCTAAGATGAGAAATAGAATCTAGGATGTGTGAGCTGAGTGGTTCCCAGGTCCAGAAAACATCCATATCTAATATGCAGCTGGAAACAATGACAGGGTGGAGCTGCTATTGAACACTGGGCTTGTGCTTGACTAAGATAAAGATTGTGACGTGGCGAAATTTAGTATTTGTGCTCTCCTGTAAAAAATAAAGTCAACCCTTCTTTTACCTTCTCCGTTGCTGTCTCTCAGTGTTTATAAACTATGCCCTTGTAAATGCTGCCCTGAAAATAAGGTATCATTGAGTTTGTCTCAAAGCAAACCCATAAGAAGAGAAATTAGCTCAAAAGAACTTTTCCTAGAATCTAGACTGAGACAAGGATTACAAGTTAAAATCCTAAGGCCATGAAAATGATGGAAAAGGATAGGAAAGAGAGAAGGGAGGAACTGAAATGCTTGTCTTCATTGGACCACACAGGGATAAAGGGGTCCTCCAGACTGTGTGTTTACCTACACATAGGCCACATCAGTGGTTCAAAGAGTCACTGAATCTAAGTTATGTTTCAGTAAAACAGAAGGAAGGAGAAATGAATTGGCCCAGGTGGGTGCATCACCGGGTCCCACTGACAAAATTCCTTCTGCTAGATGCTAATTTCCTCAGGTGGATGGGAAGCTGACCAAGAGGCAAGGAGACAGCAGAAGAGCTCATCGGTTGGCCCATTGCATTCCAGCACAGGAACCTGGGTAGCGGGACACCTCTTAGGAAACTCAAAAACTGTTCCAAGACAAAGTAGGGTTTCTGAATTCTTTCAAAGGATTTTACCTGGAAAACTTCCTAGTCTATCAAACTAAAGATGGACTTCTGGGTCCCCAGGGCCTGGGAGGAAAGCCTGGGGAGGGAGAAAAAAGCAGCAGGGACATCACAAAGATGTCACCTTCATTCAAAATCAGGGAAGTAAAATACCAGCATGGCTTCCCCCAATGTGAAACTCTATTCTCCATTAAAGATACAATATCTTAGTGTCTGAAAAAGGCTAAGAATAATAGACAATAGCATTTTTAACATAAAGTATTTCTCCAAAGTGTTGCTTTTAAAGCCCAGCATGGGAAGTAATTTAATAACTTGTCACATATAAACTACATATAACATGTAACTCATACACTGAAAAACCGTTGACACTCAATAATGCCTCTGCTAGTTAGTCAACTCATTCCTGGTTCACCCTTCCCATTACTGAATGTGGGATGGGAGACTAACTTGAGTGGAAATCTTGCTACAACATTGATAATGTTTCTTAAACTACCAATTATCAAAACTTGATTTATTCTGATTCCCATTTCTTTATGATTATCATGAGACCAGATACTCAGGCATCCTATCATTTTAAATAAAAATCCATGAGCCCACTGAATTATCATATTAGTTCAGAAAAAAAGGGGGAGAAAGAATCAAGAGAAAATGGCAATTTATTTTTAAGAAGGATTATCCAAGCTCACAGGAAGAAGGAATTATGTAGTTGGCTTCTAAAACCAGCAATAGCCCAACCTCTGACCTGGCATGGATGTTATGGGAGTAATCAACCCCTTTTTGCTTGCATTTAAGGCCTGCTCCATAAGGTAGAAACCATACTTGACACAGAAAGAAAGACCAAGAACCTGGTACTAGATAGGTAATTGGAAATGGGGAAACCTACTACGACTTTTCTAGTAAGTAAACATGGCAGAGAAATGAGTCCAGATGGCATATGGCTATACACATAGATAACAGTGTATCATTCAGTCTTCATCTGAGAAGATTCTTCCTGCAGTTATAATTAGCATAGAAACCTACAATTAATGAACATGAGGAAAACAAGAGACTTAAGTACATTCGTCCCTCACTGGGATCTCTATGTCATACTCTTTCCTCAAGGTTTAGGGAATCTATGCAGAAGAGAAGGCAGAAGGATTGTAAGAACTAGAGGTGGAGCATGCCTTCAAGGAAGCAACATTTTCAGACAAGCCAGATGTCAGTCACATGTCAGTCACAGTGAGTGACAGCATGCACAAGAACTAATCAAGCCAGACAAAATATCAGCGCAGAGAAAGGGAAGCAGGCATAAAATCTCACCTTTATCCAAGAAGCTATTTGCAATTGATAGCTTCTCTGGGAGAAATCATTTTTCTTCAATGGTTGATAAGAGGTATATCAGTCACACTTCAAGACATACTCAACTCTCAAGAGTCATGAGTCAACACCAATTGGACTCAATTGTCTTGTTTTGTTTTCCTACAAAGAGAAGAGCAAGAAGCTGGCTGTGCAGGGTGGAGGGGGGAATACAGCAGGAGTTGGGGAAGGGAAAAATGTAATCAAACTACATCATATGAATTTCTTGAGGAATAAATAAAATGTACTTTAGGTGAGTTTGAATAAGCCAACTCCCCTTAGCATTCATCTGTCATTATCTTTATCAGTAAAACTGTTCATAAAGACTAAAAAATCATAAGAAAGAAAAGCACATTATATTAGGAGTATACTTCAAGTGCAAGGAATATAGAAAATCAGTTATACCAGGATCCCATGGAGACACAATGTGTCAAGCTGGAGAGATGTTAAACAAAAACTTCCTTAAGGAGCAGGACACTGATATGAATCGGAGGCAATGATGTAGAAATGAGCTTCGTGTATGCAAGAAACAGTGGGCAAAGCTGGCTGGCTGGAGAAGAAATGCTAAAAAGAGAATTCTCAGGAATCAAGGGCCCTCTTGATGTGTGTGCTGTGACTGTGAAATGATTCAGTCGATTTTCTTGTGTGACTTAGGAAAATAAGACTCATTAGGAAACAGTCACACCACCTATTTCATAGTTCTATGCCTGCTCAGCACATCCTGAAGACAGATTTGCAGTTATGAGGTTGATTAGTCTAGAAAACCACCCAATTCATACATAATAGTGATGACTGCTGTTTGGGTAGCAATCATTAAGAAAGAACAAGAGGGTATCATTTGGTTGGCTTTTGTTTCAAAAAGTGAACTGAGCCTTATAATTACGTATACAAACTTATCTCACAACACAAAGCCACTCTTCTGGCTGACTGCAATTACAGACGGTCTCTAATTTATCTAAACACGAGTGAAGATTTTTCTCCCAGATTTCTACTGCAAAGTGGTAATGTTAGAAAAAAAAAAGTGGCCTCTGACATAGCATGGCCTCTGAAATTCCCATCAATCTATTTTAGCAGATACAGCCGTGGTTTCTGTTTCCTTAGCACAAAGGTCCAGTTGATAGCTATTATTCAACTATCAAGTGTTCGGAGAGACTTCGAGGTAGAAACATCCTCAGGCATAAGATTGCTGCTATATTCCAAGATGGGTCCCATGAGGAAAAAAAAGTCACTGAACCAGTTTTGGGTAGAAAAGAAATCAAGTAATTTTCTGCTTCACTGTTGGCTTCCGGCTCTGGTGGCTTGCCTCTTCTCATCTCCGGGGAGGCTGGCAGCTTCTTCATTTGAAGATCTTCTAACCTTCAAAACATCCTCAAGGTGAAGTGTCTTCATTCTGTATTCATAAAAACACAATACATCCCGGAAGACATTTGGTCCACCTAGTTTCCCACCCGGAGATCACTTCTGCACACTCCCCATAAGTGCTAAGAACTCCCCTCAGTGTGTCCAAGTGTGAGAAAATTCACCACATCCTAGAGCATTCGATTCCATTTTTTTGTTTTCAAGGCTTCACATGAGAAAGGATTTCTTCCCAGATTAAGGGGAGTTCGCCTCCTTAGGCTTCAAGCTCATTGATCTAGCTTGCACTCTGAACCACGTGGAGGGACCTTTTGTAGAAACCGCACTTTCAAGTATGTTCAATTGTCTTGGATAAAGCAGGATTTATCCTTCCCAGTCCTGTTTCCTCGGTGATGTGTTTATGTGCATCATGTTTGCTTCTTCAGTTATCATCAGTCTGATTCCTGAGCTCTCAGGAGCCCCAGGGATGAGCACACAGCTCACTCTTCATCCCCAGCATTCCATAGGGCTGATCCTCAATCCCCCAAACCACTCCTGCTTGTGTTGTTTCTTGTCTTTCCTTTCTTTTCTTTCATCCTCAGCCTTTTCTCTGATTTACATACCACAAGTTTGACGTCACCTACACTGTTTCATTTTTATTTTGTTTTGTTTGAGACTGGGTTTTACCAGTAGCTCTGGTTGGCCTTGAATTCAAAGAAATATCCCTCTTTCAGCTTTTGAGCAGATGTACCCTCGTTCCTGATCCTGGTTTTGACTACTTTACATTACTCAGGAAAACAGAGCAATCCCTTTTATGAATATATATGCAGTACATGCAAATACACTGAAATAAAAAGTCCTGTGAGGCATCTGCCTCCTCATGATCACTGTAGTCTTAGGATTAACCAAAACATGGATACAGTGTCAATTCTAGCAACATACAAGGAATAAAGACAATATGACATACACATAGAAGAGGATGCTCTGGATCCTTGGAAACAAAAGAAACCTCTCCACATGTGATGCTGTTTGAAAACAAGTCATTAAATCAGGTCTCCACTGAAAGGCATCAAGGAATTAAGTTCCGTCTCCAAAGGGAGGAGTAGCTATCTATGTATCTATAATTACTCTATAATGACACACTGTTCTTCAGCTAGAAATCCTTTTTAACATGTAGTCTCCTAGGATCATGTTAGAGAAGACCCTAATAGGTCTGGAATGAAGCAGATGGTGTGTACTTTTCACAGTCCCTGGGGAAACAGCTGAGGTTGAATCCCACAGTTCTCACTTCTGGTTGGCCTCCATAGCTCAGACGGCTGCCCTGAAGCAAAACTGACCTCTTCCAAATATGGTGTCATGCACCTTCTTTGTCTCTGATTGTCACCTTTGGAGTGAGCTGTAGTCTTTGTGTCTCCTTCCGTATGTATCTAAGCCCTGTCTATAGAGCTGATGAATTCCTACACTGAGATATTTACACGTTTTCTTCTCGTAGACATGGTTTTGATCAGAAGAGATTTCCCTTGCCTCTAACTCGTTTCTCATCTGTTCTTCTGCACACTAAGATCACTCTTAAAGCACCGTGTTTATCAGCTTACTACCCTATGGAGAAACCAATATAGTGCCTTTATCCGTTATTATTACAACCCTGAGAAGGCCAATGGATGCGAGTTAAAGAGAAAACAAGGTGTCCCTGGATGTTCCAGAGCCGCCATACAATAAGTTGAACTTGGAAGATGAAGAATAACACACTTGTTTTGGTTTCTTCTCTCGCAGGAACATGAATCAGTTTTCTTAAACATGTCATTATGTCATAATCATTAAAAAAATTTAACCCTATTAATAATTAAAACATTAGTCTCTCTCAAAAGATTCTATTGTTACCACAAGATGAACTAGCACTACTTTCTAGTGGTGATAATCTCCAAGTTTATAAAGCCTAGCAGTGGGGGATTAGGGACCAAAGGAGTTGGGCATCATGATGTATACCTGTGATCTCAACATTCAGGAGTCTGAGGTAGGCCTGAGTTCTATAATGAGACCTTGTCTAAAAACACAAAACAAAGAAAAGAACCATGAGACATACTATTGACCCATACCTTTGATTAATGTAAAACAACCTATCACCGAGCTGTAGTGAGCAAGGCAAAAGGCAGAGTGAACTTTTCCTCAGTGTTTAAACCAATTCACCACTTAAGAAACCATAAAATATTTTAAAGTTTCACTTGTCACTAAAAGCACGACTTTATCTAAATTACAAAATCACCTGGTTCCAGTTCCTAAGAACCCCAAAGAGGAAGCTTTATCAAGAATTCAGTGTCCCAATTAAAGGCTTTATTTTAAAAAGTCCCTCCTTCTGTAGTCAATATTTCCCTCAATACACCACAAAGCTAACTTTGTAATGTAGGCATTTGAGAATTCTCCTTCTTTTGGTGCGCTCATTAAAAAAAAAAAAAATTGCACATATTCATCTGCCCACCTCTGAGATGTATACTCCTCTACCACTGTCATGGAAGAGTTGTCTCCAGTCTTCAATCCACTAACGGATTCTCTATCATTCAGCCCTTAGATTCTCCTGCTATGAGGATCATATTTAATCTGCGCTATATACACTCTCATTTGCGATGAACATTTTAACACAACATGTTATAAACTCATTTTAGAAGATAATTGTTTACAATTAAATTATTCTTTTTAGTTCATTGATGCCTAATAGTCATAGACATACTTTAAAGTAATATTAGGCACCCTTTAAAACAGTAAAATTAAAAAATTAAAATAAATTCAGATCTCTCTCATTATTATATGTTTTATAAATAACAATAGTGCTCTCTGTCCCAAGCCCAGCTTTTTACCATATGCGAGAACCCTACTTTGGGATAGAATGATATGCTGCTAGTGGTGGTCATTAACACTAATGTCCATGAGTAAATCAAATTCTGCCAGCTCATCTCACTCAGAGACCAAGTTCTGATGCCATCTTGACAGAAATCTGTCTAGAAAAAAGTAAGTCATGTTTAACAGATCTAAACACATAAATGCAAAAGAGTTATGGGAGAAATTAAAGGTCTCCTGAATTTTGGTTATCACAGCTCTCTCTCTCTCTCTCTCTCTCTCTCTCTCTCTCTCTGTGTGTGTGTGTGTGTGTGTGTGCGCGCGTGCGCGCGCGCGCGCGCGCACGCGCGCACACATGCACGCGTGCATTATAGTGTAAAGTTTACATTAAGCACTTTGTTGCCTACTATGAGGAGATAGTGGTCTAAGAAGACTCCTGGACTAACTCACACTCATTTGCTCAACAAGCACTCACTGAATCCTGTACAGAAGCATTGCTCTAGGTACTCAGATGTGCACTCTAACAAGACCTTTGCTGTGGTGGTGGATAAGCATTCTTGCCTTCTTTTTCCTCCAGAGGTGAAGAGTGACGCTTTCTTCTTTTCCTTTGCTCAAGGTACAGAATTCATCGCTTCACTAATTTAATGAATGCAATGGTTCTATTTCTAGTTTTTAAGCTATACCTATAAAGTATTTCCTAAGTTACCCACATATTCACAAAGTTGAGAATGGCCATACTGTTCGAGACATGTGTTTCGCGGTTCCTGCATTATTCTATATTGACCTCAGAATGACCCTGTGTCCCTCAGTGATGATGATGATTCTGAGTGTCAGAGAATGAGATGTGGGTAAGTTAAGTAATTATCTCTGTTGTAAGCCACCGACGGAACAACTTAACATTATAAATGGCTACCTAAAGAATTTGAATTTTTCTCCTGAAAATTTATGAAATAGTATTGTTTCCATTTTTCTGATACTCAGAAATAAATTTTGACATTTTATCACTGACACATCTTCCAAATTGACAGTTCTATTCCTTTTTAATTGAAGCAATTATGTCTGTAATTCAAATAAATGAGACAATGTTATTGTGATGAGATGACTTCAAATATCAAAATCACCTTGTACATATATTCAACTACTGTGGAATAACTGTGCCTCCCATCAATGTCAGACAGCGATGTGAAGCTCTTAACTACCTGAAATCAGAATCAAAATTATCAGGTGAAAAGAATCTATGGCTGTGTTTCATATTCAAAGGCTAGATATGCATTTCAATTTTCTTGCAAATTTATGTTGCACATTTTCCTTACAAAATCAGTCAAAGTAAAGTTCTTTGAGGAGAGATTTTTGTCTCTAGATTATTTCACAACTTGCAGAGTCAGAAACACAAGAAACTAAGGTTGAAGAAAAAGATGTTTTTCATCAATCAATACATCCTGATTATAATTGGGAATCCAGGCTCAAAATTGCAACAAAAAAAAATATTAAGAAGGCATCAGTCACAATGACTTTTTCTCTGATTTCCTATTGTCTAGTATAATGGATTACGTGCGTCTGAAATGTAATGTTGGGACTCACTGTAGATGCTTTATAGAGATGAAGATCATCCATGCAATAGCTGTGGTCTACTCCTGTCAGGTTTGATAATTGAAGGTACTAAGCCTGAGAGGGTTTTAGGGACCGAGGTCTCAGAGTTAGCAATTCCCAGCACTGGGGATTATAGCCAGTGGTCTGGCTAAGCCTGCTTCTTAACTCCTATTTTAATCCAGATCAGAGTGGACCTTGTCACGTCTTCTCAGTAACAGGCAAGTGGATCTAATCTAGACTAATATAAAACAATGCCATCACCCAACTCCAACTAGCTACAGGAGCACATGGGTGCCACATGGCTGCAAACAGACTATACCAGGAAGGTGTCGGAGTCATCTTATATATTCTTGTTTATTTAAGTGTGGGATCAGACTAGACTCTCTGGAGTGATGCTTGTCACAGGCCGAAGTAAACACCTGCTCCAAGTTAACTCTACCAATAAGGACAGCCCAGGCCCTGGTTCACAGGCAGGCAGGTTACATGGGTGGATTGAAGAACTGGAATCTTCCAAATACCCACGATAGCCAAAGATGATGGAGATGCACAGGGAGGCAGTATCACTGAAGGTGAGGAGACAGCTATGAGGAACTCCATCTTTTAAAAATAAGCCAGGAATATGGGATCCCAGTGACACCTTTAATACAGCGTGACACCTTTGGCTTTTAGGGTCTTGTCTAGCCCATTCAGCAGTGGATGCTTATCTAGTAGGACTCGGGAACTCACTTCACACTTTAAAATTCATACTCAAGAATGTCAGAAACATAGACTCCTTACAGGATTCCCTATATCTATATTCCTCATCTAGCTCCTGTACTAAGTGGATATGTTTTATAGATCAAATAAGTTCTCATTGTTTGAGATCAGTGCCTATCCTGTACTACATTACTGGTCACTTTGGGGCTGAAAAAATGAGATAAAAGCTATAGAGATGACTTTATAAAGATTTCCCCCAAAATATAAAGAGTAACAATGCAGAGATTGCATAGACCAAGCAGAGACCTAAACACTGTGTCCATCAGAAGCCTAGAGGACAGACTACTAAGAAGATACTTAGGAGGAAATCAACTCCAAGGCCTCCAAAAATGTCTTCATGTAGCTGTGCGAAAGATCCTTTGGCCTTTCTCCTAGCTGATCTGTCCTGGATCCCCTGATGCTCAGAACAGCTTGGACCACACAGCTCACTCCAGAGAAGGGAGGAGAAAGGTTTGTGTGCCCTAGCTGTAAGCTAGGCAGTTCATGTGTGATTTAGAACAAATAAAGAATTCTCTAGTACAGACAAGACCAAGGGGAGCAGCCTCCAAAGCAAATCCATTTCAGTGTCCACAGAGGCTACCAAAGCTGTATCTTGTTGTTTTTCTTCTATTGAAATCCACGAATGTAACTTCATTACTCTTTACTGGTGAAAAGCATTGCTCTCATAGACAAGAGATAAGTCACCTGGCATTGAAAGAGCATTTTCAGCTGCCTTAATTACGTTCCCTGTCCTTCCCTGACCCATGAAATAACTTCTTTTTCTTTTCTTGGTGTTAGATATTAAACCCAGGGCCTCAAACATGCTAGATACTGAGGTATATTCCCAATATCCAAATACTTCTTTTGAAGAGGTTTTTTTTTTTTTTTGACCAATCAAATCTTCCCTAGGACCCACCCTATAAGACACGCCCAACATGTGTGAAGTTTCAACATAGAACAGAAGAAATGACCTTACTTTTTGCAAAATGAAAGCCTTTCTTGTGGAAGGCTCTTTCACACCTGCAGTACCAAGCTCACATAGCAAGGGATGAAAAGCCACACCCTCCAGCATCCCTGACCTGTGGGCCACTGTTTTGCAACATGAATTCAAAAGATTTGCTCGACGTGTGACTTTCTTGTGGGAGCATGTTCACCAGCAGCCATGTGCACTTATCCATTCATTTAACTAATCATTTTGAATTCCCATTTTATGCCAGGCATTCTCTATTCAACCCCTCAGGAGCAAAGAAGGCCAAATAATGAACTCGGAATTTTTAAAAGATACAAATGTTCTATTAGTAACCCATTCCTTTATACAATTCATACCACACTTTCAAAACAAGAAAATTGAATGTGAGCACTGCTGGGCTCTCCAAACTCATTCTGTAATTCATGCCATTAACCCATGGATCAGGGAATAACAATCTACATATCCTTCAAAAATGTAAAGAATGAGCACAAGTATTTCATGGTCAGTTGACCTGAACAACTGATAATCAAAGTAGGAGATTACTTAATTGATATGAATTCAGATTAAATACCCCATCTCTCTCCAACCATCAACCCTCCACCCCCCCCCAAAAAAAACCCTTCTATTTCTTTAAATTCTCAGTACTAAAGACTCTCGGTAACTACTGAGAGTCCTTCCTTTAAGGTACAGTCATTAGCCTTAGAAAGCACATTCTTTTCAATCAGATTTGCTTTCCTCTTCAGTTTGACTTGTGAGCACTAAAGTTAGCAAGAAACAAGAGTCACCCAAAGCAGATTTAGGTTCTCAAGGTTTGTCTTTGCATGCAAGCAAATGCAACCAGAGTCCAGAATGAAATCATTCCAGGGTGTTCCCCACTTTTGACAAGTGAGAACTCGTGGATTAGTTTCTTTGTCATTTAAAGAATCATATAGGACATAGATTTGACTACATTTTATCTCCTATAATCCTAAAAGGTAGGACTAAAACACATTGTTAGGGTGAAAAGAAAAGAAGAGAAGAGAAGAGAAGAGAAGAGAAGAGAAGAGAAGAGAAGAGAAGAGAAGAGAAGAGAAGAGAAGAAATGAGAAGAGAAAACAAGAGAAGCGAAGAGAAAAGAGAGAAGAAAAGCAGTATTCAACATCTCTATTTGAATGGTGCCCTCTGAGCCACTGGAATTAGATCCCAATCAGCTACTACTAGAATTAGTAGCTGAATTTGATTAACAAGAGAATAAGAATGAGAAATGGAAGTCAAAATTTCCAGTGATTCTCTAAAACACTATTTTGAATAGTTTTAATAAAATAAAACCAACTCGATGTGTGTAAGGTATATTAAGCACATAGATAAGTATATGTTTACACATATAGATTTACATTATGTGTTAAATTTATGTGTATCTTATAAAACTAATTGTTTTGTGGTATACCTCCTTTTTTCTATCTCCAACTCAATTTTCCTTCATAAAATTCCTAAAGGGAGCAACATAGATAGATAGATAGATAGATAGATAGATAGATAGATAGATAGATAGATAGATAGATAGATAGATGAAAGAAAGAAAGAAAGAAAGAAAGAAAGAAAGAAAGAAAGAAAGAAAGAAAGAAAGAAAGAAAGGAAGAAAGAAAGATATATTATCTTTTGTTGCATCTCCACCTACAAAACATATGGTATTCCTGACTGATAATGTTTTATTTCAGTTATTTGTGTGTGTGAAGAATGTGACGTTGACACACCTCCTCTTTGTACAAATGAACACAGTGACGTCAAGAAGCACTTAACTTGCAGGAATCCCAGGGACATGGAGGAGCAGGGGTGGAGCCGGTCTCCCATCTGCTCGGTGACAGTATGCAGTGTTCTTTCCACTGTCACGCAGGTCACATCACCTCACATCACACTGCTCACAGTTTTTGCAAAAGTAAAATGACATATGGTTTAAATTAGGAATGGGACTTGCAGTGTGCCTGTGTGTGTGTGTGTGTGTGTGTGTGTGTGTGCAAGCCTGCACTTGATAGAAGGAGGAATACTTAATGGAAATAGTGATGTCAACAAATCACATCCCTTGGCCCTTTGCAAGCATGTAGGAGGGGATCTAGAGACAGAATCCAGCCTCCTAAGCCATCAGTTATTAGGGAGGTTGCACACTTAGGTTTCCCTGGGTGTATTGTGACACTGGGTGAGAGGATTGGGTTATTTGTTTTGTTTTGGTGTGGTTTGGGTTTTTTTTTTGACACGTTGAGAGTATGAAACAGATATTGACAGTTATGGGGGGGGGGGGGAGGAAGCCCATCAGCCCTGAAAGATCATTTCTTTCCTGACTCTCCTTCTGGCCCAGAAACGTAGCTCATGCTTAACTCATACACTCAAGACAATCAAGCCATGTAGCCCATTGTCCCTTCCTCTCCCACAGGGCACCCTAATGCCGGTTTTATCTCCTCTGATTCATTGTTTACTTCCTCCATTCATGACTTGTAACTGCTTATTGATTTCTGATGAGATATTTTAACTTGTCTTGGATTTGTTTGGGGACGTTTATTTTTGTTTTTTTGCTTGTTTGTTTTGGTTTGGTTTTGGTTCTCGCTAATCTACTTTTTTTTTTCCTCAAACCAATTGCTTCTTTTTCCAGAAGAAAATGACTGCTGAACCAGCATCCCTCGACTAGAGGCTTTCGCCTTTCCCACTCTTATCCTGGCTTCCTCTCATCTTTCAGATTCTCCCAGCACTCACACATCTGTGTGCCTTCGCATCATTCCATAGTCAACATGGAGCTCTCCCTTCTCTGCTTGTCTGGGCTTTTCCCTGTCACTTTGGCATTCCCAACTCAACATAAAGCAAGAACCACGCCTGAGAATCTCAGGGCCACTCTTCCACCCACTTCCTGTATACATTAGCATATTGTTCACTATACCAAGATGAAGAAGGCCTTGGCTGGGGGTGGGGGCAATCCAGACAAGGTAGAGGATGTGAGCGCCAGCTTTGTTCAAGTGACACTGACAATGGTTTCAACACTTCCTCTACACCTCCATCTCATGTCCTCTTGGTCCACATCACTCTACAGTGGCTTAAGGTGACATGCCTCCACTGTAGGCTAAACGAGTCCTTCCTCTCTAACCTGGACCTCACATGCAATCCTCCTGCCACCAGGTTGACACGCATTTTTACCTTCCTCTCTAGTTCTGGAGACACAGCCAAATAAAAAAAATCTCACTTATATTCATCTGTTTTTCTACCATGAAAGACAATCTTGTCCCTTTTTATAGTTGTTAGCCCTCTCCAGGCTTGAGAGAAGGTATATAATAAAGCTCAGTGACACATGAGAGGTCCCTCTCCTCCCAATGTCTCAATGCTCCTAGACTCCACATAAAGCTAGGAAGCACTCTCCCTTCCAGAACCCTCGAGGACCTCGAAGCAGAGGTCTGGAGATGGCTGGACTCTGCCGACAGGCTGTCCCTCTCGTCTGCTACTCAGAGGCAGAGGGCAGGATGTCACCTGAAGCTGCAGCTCTGCTTCCTGAGCACTGGCTTCCAGGGAACTGCCTCTCTTCTCTTGCTTCCCGCGGACATCGCAGCCAGGAGTTCTCAGCCAACAGGCCCTAACTTTCCAAATAAAGAGATGTATTTCCTCTCCTTACTTCTTAAAGTAGGAAGCAACAGGTTCTGAGTGAGGCCCTTAGGTACTTTTTCATTTCTCTTTCCTTTCTAGTCCTGAAGGAAACAGTCACAGAAAGCTCTCTCCAGAGAGGACTTCCCACTTGTAGCTCCTGCCACGGGAATGGAAGAAAGAAAAGGGAGAGAGAAGGTGTGTGTGTGTGTGTGTGTGTGTGTGTGTGTGTGTGTGTTTGTTTTAGGAGCATGTGAGAGAGACTGGACTGCTCTTGAGATTACCTGTAGCTTAGGAGGATTCATTACACACACACACACACACACACACACACACACACACACACACACACACACACACACACACAAGCACGTTGCTCTCCAGTCCATGCATGTTAGGAATGCCCGCCTCTGCCTCCTGCAAGTACCCTCAGTACAGACTCCCCTGCTCCTGCCTTTGAGATTCTCCTCCCATCTCAGGCACCTGCTAAGCACCTCCGGTCCCTGCCAGCACCTTCCTTGAGCTCTGCTCCTGGCACTCTGAGGTGCCACCTGAGCACAGCCCAGCTCAGGATCCCTTCCACCCTGGGGCCTCGTGTCCACCCAGGGAAGCCTCCAACAGGTGCAAGCCAGAGGTGGGATCTTAGCTTCCTCAGCTCTCTCTTTCAGCAAGGCTCACAGGACTCCAACCCCCTGACTTTCCTCCTGATCTGTAGCTCTCAGAACAAACACTTACCCAGGGCAAAGGCTAGGAGCAGCGGTAGGGAGCTGACACTGCTGCCCGGGGCTGTCGGATCCATCAACTGTGCTGTGAGGGGCAGGGCAGCCCCTGGACGAGTCTTCAGGCTCCTTCTCTGTGCCCTTCCCGGGCCCTGGCACCGAGAGAGTGCTTGGAAACTAATCCCCCGAGCCAGGAGGAAGCGAAACTAAGCAGCAGGCAGCCTGGCTACAGAGCAGGGAAACACCCGGGGCGGGCAGCCAGCGGGCTCCAGTGTCACCCAGAACTAGGAGCCTCCTATTTATCCTGGAGCCTTCTGCACACACCCCCGGAGAGGCACACCACTTGGTGCTGGTAGCCCGCACGCTGCTCCCACCCAGCTGCCCCACACCCATGCTCACGCCCAAGGACAGGCTCAGAGGGCCACGGGGCCAGCTCACCCACTCCCCCTGCTGGGTCTCACCTGATGGTTCATTTCTCTCCCCCCAAGGGACAGAACAAGGTAAATGGGGCCCAGAAGAGAGGCAGAAGAGGACCTGGCCATGTGGCCTCAACTCATGAAGCCCTCTGGGGGAAAGTCTAGAAGTCTCCTTCCGGCCTAAGGAGCGAATTCTGAGACTAGAGCGAAGTGCGCTGAAAAGAAAAGAAGAAAGAAAGAAAGAAAGAAAGAAAGAAAGAAAGAAAGAAAGAAAGAAAGAAAGAAAGAAAGAAAGAAAGAAAGAAAGAAAGAAAGAAAGAAAG
>NC_034602.1:80013618-80026118 GCF_900095145.1 Mus pahari
AGAAAGAAAGAAAGAAAGAAAGAAAGAAAGAAAGAAAGAAAGAAAGAAAGAAAGAAAGAAAGAAAGAAAGAAAGAAAGAAAGAAAGAAAAGGAAAAAACCCTCAGGCATTTGACAGTTGGCACAGGCAGGCGATTTCCCAAGAGTCATTGTTGTCTGTAGAATTCTTAAAGGTAATACTTCAGTTTTCAGTGCCTTCTATTCATTTATTAATTAGCCCGGTATTTTAGCTTGCCAAACCGCATTTTAGAAATTTCATGTATCAGCTGGGTGTGGTGGCACATGCCTCTAATCCCAGCACCTAGGGTAGGAGCAGGAGGATAGCAAGTTTGGAGGGTCAGCCTGGTCCACGTAGCACAATGTTAGCTCAGAAACTTGGTACCAAACCATCTGAGTAAACAGATAAATAAAAGAACTTCATTTATATATTTTTCATTTGTTCGCCTCTTAATTCTAGTAGGATCTTTCTGTTTTCTTTTCTTTTTCTTGTGTGTGTGTGTGTGTGTGTGTGTGTGTGTGTGTGTGTGTGGTGGTTGTGCCTTGTCAAACCTTATCTCTATTTCATCATGCCTAGTTATGGGAAGTTTTTATGCATCAATCCATCTCTGGGACCCAATGACACACTCGACAGCCTATAAAAGGGAAAAGGAGCTTCCAGTTTTACCATATATATCACAAGTATATTTGCATCTGAACTGACCAGAGGGTTTGGGTCTTATGAACTGATTTCCTGATCTTGTAAAAGCAATGCACACAAACCATCCACCTTCAGAAGTTATATTTCTGACACAGGAAAGTACAATGAACATCTTTTAGTCAGGCATTTCCCCTGCCTTTCAAATCCCATTATATAAATTAAGCAAGTGATATTTTTATTTCTAAACCCATCCTAGTTATTTTAGTGAGGTAGGCAACTAGTGTACCTGGAAGAATGAAATCCATCCATTCTAGCTACCCCCTTGGAGTCCTGAAAGAGGGAACCTTCTGGGATGATGGGTGGGGTCCGGAGCAGGGAAGGACTGAGGGATAGAAGGCCATGCACTGCAGAGGTGCTGTGATGGAGTAGAGGAAGCCATCAGGGCTTTAGAATTGTGGCACTCCCTCAGTATGTCTCTGTCCTTTTATCTTCCTGGTATCTGCTGTGTAGGAGGGCTCCTACACCAAGGCTCTTCTCTGAGATGACACCATACTTAACATCTGCCTTCTTATCACCAACAGACAGTGGCAGCCTCTTTTCCTATCCTACTATCTGTAAATACTAATGAAAGAAAGAAAGAAAGAAAGAAAGAAAGAAAGAAAGAAAGAAAGAAAGAAAGAAAGAAAGAAAGGAAGGAAGGAAAGAAGGAAGGAAGAAAAAAGCACACCTAAGCAAAATGCACTGTTTGCTTATTGAGAAATTATAAGAGGCCAGGACATGATATACGTATTTAGCATTCCTGACGTTCACATGGTAAATTAACTTTTTCAGGCCACTAGAGGATGAAATAGTGTAATTTAATATACTAACTAGGCCAGATAAAATAGCATCTTTCCCTGGGAGCTTTATTTACTGCCAGAAATAAAATGAAATGCTCCCAAGAATATGTTCTCTAGATTTTCTGACAACAGAGAGCTAGTCACTTCAAGGTCAAGAGAGTCTCCCTTCCTCTTCTCCACTCTGTTCCTTCTCCTCCTCCTCCTCCTCCTCCTCCTCCTCCTTCTCCTTCTCCCCCCTTCCTTCCCTTCCTTAGTTCTCCCCATCCTCCTCTGCCACCCACACTCCCTAGCACTCTAATTTCTTATGGAGGGATTTAAATCTGAAATCCAAGCTTTTTAAGTTTGGAGAGAGGGAGGTAAGCATTGACCTTCCCGTGTCCTTATCTGTGTGACCAAAATGTGTCTCAAGTCTTCAACCCAGTGTGGCACAGGAGTCACTAAATGGAACTTGCATCCATTGAGCTAGACATTGTTTGGATGACATCACCCCTGTGTCAGGATTAGTCAGGCACGAGCAGCCCTCCCAAATCTGGTATGAGGTTCTAGAAGATTCCTTTGAAGGACCTTTCAGCATCAGCCTTTTCCTCTTCCTACACAGAGTAGCCGCTGTCAAGGATGTTCCTCCCCCTCTTCTGGACAAGACAAAATAAACCTGTAGTTATTTGTGGTCACAACACATAAACAGACACACACGATGATGTAATATGGAAGATTCCAGAACACATTTACTCTGGGTTAACATAGTCTCCAATTTTTGACTGAGATCATAGATTCAGCAGTCCTGGGAGGTTTTCAAGTGGCTATCAGTATGGCTTACTTCAATAAGAGTAGTAAATGAAAATCTTTTTAAGATATATTGGTTGGGTATAGTGATTAAATAAAATCGAGTTACTGTAAAATAGTTTAAAAATCACTGCTCAAGATTTATAGTTACTTGACTATAGAAGACTCTGTTTTGCTTTGTCTGTCTTTTTCTTGCCCACCTTCCTATACAGCATTTCGGGGATCTACTTTTATATACAAAACCTGCTCAGCTCGATATCTTTTCTACAGAAGTTAAGTGAGAGTCTAGGAGATCTCAAACCTACTCATCTACGGGGTGTTAAATATGATAGGTTTGGTTCGCTGTTATTATCCTTTTCTTCAATTAAATTATTATTAATGCTATAGAAAGAAAAATCCTCTGTTAAAAGGAGGGGCAACGTAAGCGAGCACCCGAGAAGCACAACTCTCAAGCCTCTCTGTGACAGGGCCCTCACTAATGTGCTTGCCGCTGTGGTTTGGTTTCATGTCCTGCCACACGGTGAGCGTCAGATTCCCATCTGTGTAGACATTCCTGTGGGCGGGGATAACAGAGGTGGAATACCAGGGGCCGCTGCCATCATTGGGAAGAGAAGCCCCTTGGTCTTGCAAACTTTATATGCCCCGTAAGGGGAACGCCAGGGCCAAGAAGTGGGAGTGGGTGGGTAGGGGAGCAGGGTGGGGAGAGGGTATAGGGAACTTTCGGGATAGCATTTGAAATGTAAATAAAGAAAATATCTAATTAAAAAAAAGAAAAGGACTCCATTCAAATTGGAGCTGGATCACCAAATGGATGGATCACGGATGGTTCACTTTCCCAAGCCTCAGTTTCCACATCTGTAGAATGTAACAGTCAAGACCAGCATAGATTTCATGGCAGACAATGATGGATACCTCTAAGGCAGAAATCTGATGTACTAGAAATCCATTCAGTGGGTTACAATTGTTACGTCATTATACTATAGATGGTTCCAAGAGGCATCGCCCTAGAAAGGGCTTTGCATAGAATTTCAGTCCTTGTATCTAGGTTCTGTTGGGGCCTCTGAGCCATCCTGACATTCGTTGAAACCCATGGGGACGAAGGCACACCCCCACAGCTCTTACATTTTTCAAACCTGCAGAATATGCCCCATCTGTGTGGGGCTCCTCTCCAGAGCAGTGGGTGGGGTCTCACTTCATAGAACCGACAGCTGGAACTGGAATGGTGGTGGAATGGAAGTAGCCGAGCTCTGAGGTTCTCAGGTAAAGTGAGTTCATGGAGAGAGCCCTGGGTCACCAGCAATTCTTTCCACCTACTGCTTAGGTCTGTGATGGGAAGGGCACACTTGAAGGTCTCTGAAATGTTTGGCAAATCCTCTGGTGTTCTGGTGATGCCTTCAAGCCATGCTAATCTCCTAAGCAAGAGGTTAAATGAAGAAACTGTTTTCGTTTCTAGCATAGAACCAGGCTGAGGACTTTCCAAATTTTATGGCTGTCTTTCCCATTTTATTATAAGTTCATCTTTAAGTTATTTCTTTGTCCTCTTTTTTTTTTTCTTCAAGGCATTAAAAGTAACTACACAGAAGCCTGCCTGCTTCACTGCTCAGAATCTCCCCTTACCAGATATTCCACATTACTGTTCTAAAAGTCTGTGTTCCACAAAGTCCAACAGCTTAGATATAGTCCAGGCGATTTTTTTTTTTTTTTGAGACTTTACAACAAAGTGGACTTTAATCCTATATTTGGCTCCTCGGGTCCATTTGAGATCTCATCAGAACCTCATTTATTATCTATATTGCTATCCTTTGAGAAGCTCCGGGCTCTCCCTAGACCCCACGGGATCTCATCATATTCATCTTCAGTTCAAAGCTGCCCCAGCCTCTACCCAAGACCCAGTTCCAAAGTCCAATATTCAATGAGATTTCAGCAAAGTGCACGGAATACTAAGTTCCCAAAGCTTTATGTGATCATCCCCCACCTTTCCAGAGCTTCTTAGGGAAGAGAAGTAAATGAAAGGAAAGAGCAAGAAGAAGAAATGGCAAAGAGATAGGGAACCCTGAATTTTAAACAACTCTTTGAAAGATATGTTTTAGAGGAAAAAATGGAATTTTGTAAATTAAATGAATGGGAGAAATGAGATATTCAAATTTGAAACGTGGTCATGTCTTATTCTTCCCTTGTTCCCAGGTGAAACCATCAAAATTCTTGGCATGATGACTGGTCTCAATCGTCCACTTGATGATAGCCAGAGATAGACCTTTGGGTGCCCCAATGAGGAATTATCTTGACTAGGCTAGCTGAGGTGGCGACTTTGTATAAAAAGGAAGAACACAAATGTTCACGTGCAAGCTGCATCTGTACTGGGGATGTGATGTGACCAGCTGGCTCAAGCTCCTGCCGACTTGGCTTTCCTGCTATGAATGGCTGTTCCCTGAGCTGTGTGGGAAAATAAACCCTTTCTCCCTTGAGTCGCTTTGGTCGGGGTGTTTCGTCACAGCAGCAGAGGGAACTAAGAGCCTTATTTTAGCTTCAGTGAGATCTGATTCTCCCAAACAGTTTAATTATGACCTCGGTCTAGCCATTTGCAGCATTTAAGCGTTTACCCACAGAAGGCAATGCATTCTTTCAGTGATGTCTTTAACCTGTTTGCATATTATTCTAAAGTATTCTATTTAACCTGCTTCTATTTGTCTATCATCTGTATATAGATATACTACTGTAAATGCTAAAACTGATATAAAATACTCAGAAATTAGTTTAAAACATGCTACACCCAGGGACTGGAGAGGTGGTTCAATTGTTAAAAGCACTGGCTAGTCTTCCAGAGGACCAGAGTTCAGTTCTTAGCATCCCACAACAGCTCACAATTATGTGTAACTCCAGATTCCGGGAATCTGGCACCTTCTTCTAGTCTTCATGGAGAACTACAATTCTGTAGTGAACATGTGTAGTGCAGACAAAACACTCACAGACATGAAATGAAAATCAATAAATCTTTTTCAAAGATGTGACAGATATAGAAAATTCTTATATTTTTTATCTCTACCTTTAAATAATATTGTCTACTGATGTCCCCACTAGTGGCTATAAACAAACTATAATAGCATCATTATTGGGATTGACACACAATGATCACTCACATAAAGTAATTGTTCAAATTCAAAGACATGTAGTTCATAATGCAAAAGAAGTACAAACTAAAACACCTAACAAGGTCTTGTAAACTTTATACGACCCAGCACAGGGGAAGGCCAGGGTCAAGTAGTGGGAGTGGGTGGGTAGGGGAGCAGGGGTGGGGGGGTGGATAGGGAACTTTTGGGATAGCATTTGAAATGTAAATAAAGAAAATAATTAATAATAATAATAATAATAATAAAGAGAAGTACACACTATATGAAATAAAGCCATAGTTGTTCCCTGTGGTGATTAAACTTAATAGCCAATCCAGTTGGATCTGGAACCACCTAAGAAACCCTCTGACTTGTCTGGGAAGGCATCCAGGGGCAGGGAGGAATCACTGAAAAGCCTGCCCTGCCACGGACAACCCCTTCCAGATGTGGCCCCAACATAAAGGGGCACAAGGAAAGCCCATGCTGCTGCCCTTTGCAGGTGAGTAGCTTTATCCTGTAGCTATCGTCTTTGGAACCTAGGCTCAGTCTCACAGTGTGGATTGACATCTGCTCCAGGAACCCCCGAGGCCTTCTTGCCAGAATGAGACTAAGACACCCAGCCTCCTGGACTGAGAACACCTGGTTCTCAGCGACATCACTGTGCAACAGCCACTGCTGGATTATCCAGTGTGTCGTATGCGAGTCAATACAGTACATTTCCTCTCATAAGACATAACCATCCCGCTGGTCTGTTCCTCTGGAGAATCTCGACTAACATGACCTCTGGCCTTGTTACATGCAGTTTGAAGACCCTTTCCCTAATCAGGAAATCCACCAAGGATTCCACAAAGATTACAGTTTTCAGGCCTCCTCATACTACCCAAATGGCAATAAGAAGCTTTCAAACTCTGTTTCTCATGACCTTTATATCACCTCCCTCTGTCTCTTCAGAGCTGGGACTAAGAGTGTGTGTCACCACTACCCAGCTTTTCAGGTTTTTCTATTGCAAAGTGGCTCTGCCCCTGCTTGTTGTCCCAGCATTGCATCCTGTAGGGAATTCTCTAGGTCTAACCTGCACTTGACAGGGACAGACATTTGTCTCACCTGTTTGAGGGCAGAATATCTATGCATATTTTAATTATTTTCGCAGTGATGTACACGATCTATCCGATTGCTCCAGCATTTATTTGTAAGCAAGCACCCGTTGACTTATTGTACACTTGGGATGTAACCAGAGACAACTTGGCTCTCTGTCACTAGCTGCTGAACACGCTTTTGACAGAACACAAGCTCCTTCCTCTCTCAGGTGCTGTCACATACGGAGCACAGGCAGCATGGGAAGAAAACTCCAACCAGAACCAGCATGTTTGTAAAAGTTCATCAAGGCGCAGCTACAAAGAGGTGCCAAAATTCAGTGGCTGAGGAAAACGTGGGTTTATTTCTTCTTCATGTAACTGTTTAAGGTGGCGCCATGGAGTCACATACTTAGCACCATGTCCCAACCTGCTAGGAATTAAACACAAACATAGGAAGGAATGGACAATGGAAGCAGGTAGTTATGAAGACCAGCCAGCTCCAATCCCATGACCAGATGCAGGAAATGAAGATGGTAACTCTCATGTTTTCCCTTATTTAGTTTTGAATCTGTGTGTGTGTGTGTGTGTGTGTGTGTGTGTGTGTGTGTGTGTGTGTGTGTGTAAAGCAAAACCCTTGGTCTTATCTCATGTATCATAAAATGTGTTGTCTTTCTCTGATTAGTACTTACTTAATTTTTATTTTATATTAATGAATTTAAATCACAGGATAGTACATAGAATAATAGCACTGAAGGCCTTTGTGTTCTCTGTGGAACACTTGTGTTTTCTCTTGGGTGAGGGCAGTCTCTGGATGGTCCTTAAGTCTTAGAAAGTATTAAGAAGATTATCACTTTTATTCTCTGTTAATGTGTACATGATAACATACATGATAAAAAAATGTATGACTAATTCCAAAGCATTTCTTTTAATTGGAATAAAAATAAAACTCTAATAAGTATTGATCAAAATTTAATTTTATTGAAATATGTCTCAATTTCTATTAAAAGTAGTAATGCATGATGTTTGCTGAAATTTACTTTGATTTACTTTGGTAAACTTGAAAGTTGCCATCTGAGAAAGCTAACGGGTTAAAACATCAGTGCCCTTCATCAGCACCCAGGAGACAGGCACACTGTCTTGGGCTACTGCTGATAGCCTCTCAGGATGACTTCCTGGCTAGGACATCATGTTCAAAGCTTTCCCAGCTGGCCAGGGCAAGGGGCTTGATCTCAGCAGACGGAGGAGCGGGGAGAGCTGAACTGAGTGTTGTTTGCCCTCTGGGTCCATTTGTTGTACATAATATGATGACGGGAAAGGGATTTGTTTCGGAGGTTTCAGTCCAAGATCAACTGGCTGCAGAGCTTCCAAACTGGAGGCAACACATGGTGACCAGAGTGTTTGGTGGATAAAAATATTACCACTTATCGGTGGCCAAGAATCAGAAAAGGGGAAGGGATCTGGCCTCGAAATCCCCCTGAGGTGTCATGGCTACAGTGATCTCAGGACCTCATTACTCAGCTCCTTATCCTGAAACACCCATGGTCCTCTGCTGGTGGCACTACCCATGCCAGTAGCATGCAGATTCTTGGAAGAACTCAAGACCCCGACTGTTATATGTTCTTTTTTTGTTTATGGTCAACTTTCACCTTTCAAATAATCAATCTTTCTTCCTGTCTCAGATTCCAGGAGAAAGATCTATAGAACTTCATTGGAAATATGAATCTGTGTGTCATTATCCTGGACTGAAGAACAGGTATAGAACTGAACCGAGGGACGACGGACTCTGTAGGTGCGATCTGATTCAATTAAGCAGAGAAACTGTGATGTCAGTTACTGACTTTACAAAGCCCCTGTGTCATTTCCTCCCATCATGGAGGTGTATAAAACTGAGGCTGAGTGAAGTTCATTTGTTGCCATAAAGGCAGATTATTATATAAGTGTTCCTGGCTGTCGGATTCCGTAACTTGGAACACGGATTTTGCTTACAGAAGATAAAGCTTCTCTGTGGGCTGCTAAGCAGTAGAAGCAAACGGCAGTGTTTGGGAGATTACATTTTAATATGTGACGTGACCAACCTGCATTCAGGACAGCGGCCACATACATTCTAATTATGGACGCCTCCAGGGCGCGATCCACTTCTCTTCTCAGCCAGAGCTGGAATGCAGGATTTCTACATTGGTGATATGCTTTGCTGCCACACTGACTATAATTAAACGGTATTTAATGCTCTTAAAAATACCAGGCCAGAGCAAGCAGGGATGGCTCGGTAGTAAGGGGACTTGTTGGCCAGCCTGTGTATCAATCACCAATCACCAGAAGACTTAGAGTAGCAGGAAAGAACCAACTCCCACAAGTTGTCCCTGAGCCTCCCTCCATAAACACAGTCTGGAATGCACGCACAGCGTAGAAGTTAGGAATTCAAAAACAAAAACAAAAACTAAGTGAATGCCACATTAACACTGGAATCAAGAAAACTTACGAGCAATGAGCAGATAATTCCTTGTCGATTGAGAAACAAGGCCTCTGAAAACTGTAACCAGAGTTTAGAGAGCTCATGATATCCCCCAGCCTTTAGATTAGCTCTCCAAAAAGGGAATGGACTTCAAAGATTTAAATATCAGCGTAAGAGAGCCAATCCTATGTCAGAGGTCTCTTGGCCAATGAAGTTGTTAAAGCCATTGGTTTAACATTTGGTTACTCAGTAAATATTCCTAGAAAAGGCACAATGAGCAGGGCAGAACCGCAGGGGAGGCCCCTGCGTGTTTCTCTTCCTCTCCTCTTGGTCCTTTGCTAACTTTTAAAAGGCACGTGCATGGGGCATACTATGAGCACGAGAATTCAGCACTCACACAATCTGAGGTGTCAACTCTCTTAAAGGAGAGACTGTGAAGCCACCTGGTGTGGGTGCTGGAGCTGAACTCTGTCCTCTGTAGCAACAGTGCATCCTCTTACCTGGTACTTCTGAGTCACATTGTCATTCTGTCATCTAAACTTTATCATACAGATTTCAAGAGGAGCTAAAGAGGCCAACTTGAAGGACAAGAGAGTTCTGTCATCTAAATGGGGACAAAACTGGCCTGTCCGGTCTATGTCCTTTACCCTGTGCCTCATCTTCCACCTACGATGCTTCAAAATTCTTCAGATGACTATGCACTGCTGTAAAGAAAACTGCCTTGCTGGCAGTTCTCTGGTTCTCTTTCCAAAGTGTCCCAGTTGCAAACCTGAGGATTCTGTTTGTGCTTGGGCCAGGCCAGAATTCCTCTTTGTGGTTGAAGTAAGAAGAGATGGACAAGGAACCTCCATGGCATGGTTTGAATTTTAAATGGTCCTTGTGGGCTTGTGTGTTTGAACGCTTGGTTCCCACCTTATGGGAACCATATTGGGAGGCTGTGGAATCTTTTGACATAGACTCTAATGGATGACATAGGCGATGGTGCTGGGAGCAAAAGTTGCCTGACTTTGAGCCCAGGGTCCCTATTTTCTGTTTGCCAACAGTGTGACCAGCTGCCCTAAGCTCCCATGACCACTGACTGAACCACTTCAGCCA
This sequence comes from Mus pahari, assembly GCF_900095145.1. Classification (NCBI taxonomy): domain Eukaryota; kingdom Metazoa; phylum Chordata; class Mammalia; order Rodentia; family Muridae; genus Mus; species Mus pahari. The sequence continues at coordinate 80,023,606 of NC_034602.1, forward strand.
GCATGCCTTCCCCATCACCCCTTCCCCACATGCCTTCCCCATAATGGACTGGATTTTACCCTTGAATCATGAGCCTTCTTTGAAATGCTGCTGTCTGACATCCTTTCATATAGTACAAAGAGGGAACAAACACACCCTGTGGATAAGCATGAGCAGCTAGCAATGGACCCCTGAGAGTTATAGTAAGTACCATGATTAAAACAATCAGGAGGAGGTTTCAGGCTGTATCATCATACATGTGCTAAGGTCATAAATATGAAAGCAAGTTATAAAGAAAGCATAGAGAAGCTTTTTAAAAATATACTGAGCGAGGACACAGGCTTGTTTCATGTCCTAGGGCTGTTGCTAATGAGTTACACGACCTTGGATGGGTTACTTGGCTCTTCTAACCCAAATGCCTACATTTTCAAGTAGAAAGTTAAAGTGTTCTTATAAAATTTAAGTGGGAGATTCCTAAGGCATGATGTATCGTGGTGCCTGGCCCACGGTATCCAAATATCAGTGTGTGGTGACAGTCAAGATAAAGTTACCTCTAGATCCAGCACAACCATACCAGGCACTGGAATGGAGAGGAGAGGAAGCACCTTGACAGAGAAGGGTGAAACGTGTACACTTTGAGACTCTTGGACCAAGAAAAAATGCATTTTACATAAAAATGGGGATGGAAACTTGAGTAGAATGAATTAAGGAGTCATCTTGCGAGCAAGTGTTCAGAGGAGGAGTATCCTCCCAACCCATGTACAGGCATTGCAATGTTGTCAGGTGAGCCAAGATGTCATTTCTATGCATGTCCCTGTGCTCCTATTCCTCAAATACACACTCATTAACTACTTGGATTCTGGCTTATGTTAGAAAGTGCTGGTGTCACTCAAGTGGAAACATTCTAAATGAGGACACTTTGCCTGTAATATCTTTCATCAAAATACACCTATATTTATTCTGGAAATAGTGATTTTTAGGCCATTTTTGTGGGCTGGGGAAAATTTCTTCAGTTAAAGATTCCTGAGTATATTTATTAATTTAAACGCTATAATGAAACACTGGAGGCAATTTGCTTATAAATAAAAAAGTTTTATTTTGACTCAGCTATAGAGATTCCGTTCCAAGATCAAATGGCCCCCTTGCTTAGGGCCTGAGGGGAAGGTAGCTTGTCATAGAGGGGACACACTGAGAAACCAATCACTCATAAGGCAAGAGACAGAGAAAATGGACAAGGCCAAGGTACTTCCCAGGCCAAGGACATGCCCCCAGTGATCCAAAGACCTTCCTCTAGCCTCTGCCCCCTAGCCTCTAGTATTCCCCAGTAGCACTTTGGTGGGGAACCAAGAATGTAATAAAACGTGAATCATTACATTGATTCAAGCCACAGTCATAAAAATCTCATTACACTGTAAAAATAAGAGCTGGGTATTTGCTGATGCTAACACAGACCCGGAGTCATTCTCTCCCACCTTCTATCCAGCAACTTTTGAAACCCATACCCAGTCTCTTGTGAACTCTGTTCTCTTGTAATACTCACTCCACATTCGCCAGGACAGAGAAGCTCAACAATGTGTAGGAGGTTGCAGAGCTATGCTACATTCAAGTTCTAAGCTCTCCGAGTATCCTCCAAATCCAGTGACTTTTCCAGAAACAGACTGAGGAGCAGTGGGGCAGGGGGTGGGATGGAGACAGGCTTTTTATTTTATTGATATGTCAAATTTTCCACTGAGGAAAACAAAGTGAGTGGGGAAAAACACACCTGGAAAGACTTGGAAAACCAAGATCAGTGTGGAGGGCTTGAGACTTCTCCATGCCTTTGATGGATTTGAGAGCTGGCATTTCATCCTGATTGTGTACCAAGTCACCGGGGGCCGAGGGGAGCTCAGGCTGATAGGTCTACTGAAATCAGCATCAAGGCACTGCAGAGTAGGAGGTTTATTTTTAATGATCCACAAGGAGAAGAAGAGCTATCTTGTAGATGATACATCGCTAGCTAATCAGGCTGGAGAGACTTCTCCCTGAAACACCCTTTAGGTGTCTAGCTTTCAACAGAGGAGACACGGGCAAGAAAGGAGGAATAAGGTGGCTGGCATGATAGATGTTCTCAAACTCTTGAAGATCTGCCACATGGAGAATGAGTAATATTATCTGTCAGTTCCAAAGGCTGCAATGACTAAGGGTTAGAGCCAGGTGAATTTTCGATTCACTGTTAATAGAAGAGAAGGCTTTGATATGCTAATAACAGGTTACATTTCTGAGGAACACAGGAAGTTCTTGGTACTGGATATGTAAATAATGTATACTGCAAAGGAAATTCAAATCATTTCATCTCCCTATCCTAGAGATCCCAACATTCAAAGACTCCGTGACCCCAAACAGCCTTTTCTCACCCAAATGCTAATACAACATAGTAAGATTTGTTTTTTTTTCAGTACAGTTTTGGAATGACCAGACGATTACAAAACAAAATAAAAAGCAAAAAAAAAAAAAAAAAAACAAAAAAAAAATCAATAGCACTTTATTTGTTGGGC
>NC_034602.1:80028618-80037782 GCF_900095145.1 Mus pahari
AAACAGCAACATACAATGATCAATAATGGTCTTCACAGCCCGTTGTTCCCCCCCCCCACCTCATTTCAACCTCAATCCCAAGGCTTTGCTGCACTTCAGCCAAACTCTCTAGGCCTGCTCCCACAGTAGGACCTCTGTGCCATACCCTCCAGGCCTGCTCCCACAGTAAGACCTCTGAGTCAAACATCCCTTCTTCCTGTGAGAGCCTTTCCTATCTCTTTGCAATCTCCATCCTCGCCCCCTTTGCTTAGCCTCCTTGGCATTACATTGCTTCCTCTGCCCCAACATTACTATTCCCTTTTAACTTTCTATTTGTCCATGCTTTTCATAGCCTTTTATTATAGTATGTAATCTATTTATAAATGAGCTTGCAAGAGCAGAGAAGTTTATCTATTGTTTGTCAATATATCCCTGGCTCCTGGAAAAATGGCTGGCACACCACATGTCTGAGATTCATATATCCTTTATGATGTCATTCATCTTATAAAAGAAGAACTGAGTGAGTGGATGAGCACATCCCCAACATAGAAAATCTCTGAGGATGTAGCCTGTGACTTTCCTTTAGCCCTGCTCCCTGATGATGTCTGGCTCTAACATATCAAAAGGATGGCTATATTGATTTTATTTGTTTCTGTGGTTTTTCTCTCTCTTAGTCATGTTATGGATAACAAAAGGGTTGAGAACTGATTTATATCCTCAGCATTGTGAATAATGCAAAATGCATCATATCTGTATATATGATATAATACTCACAGGATGGAGTGAACAAGGGACACGGGGTTCTCCGTGTACCGGTGCTGCCCAGTGGAAGCAGGAGGCTTAGGAAGCTGAAACTCTTCCAGGTCAAAGACCTGCATGGTGTGATATGAACTCAGGGCTGGTTCTGAGGCTCCCACGATGAACGGAGATAAGCCAGAAAATAACTGGTCACGACAAGGTCAAAAACACGGTGCAGAGTTCAGGAAGGATCCGTGATTCTGTTTTCACACTTGCTGGTGGAAACGAGAGTGCAAAGGGAACATCAGATCTGATCAGCTGCCTTAGTCGCATCGCTCCTGAACTGTCACCACCCCAGGGAAGCTTTCCTGACTGGAGGCATGGGACGACATCCAGGGAGAGGCGATCATATGTCTGAGCATGATGGATGACAAACAAAATGTTGAGACTGGAAAAGGCCAGAAGGAGAGAGGGAGAGGAAAGGACAAAAGCATCAGAAGAGAAAGAGGGAAGGGGGAGGAGGAAATAAAAATGGAAAGAATAAAAATGAAGAACAACTGGAAGAGTAAAGAATGTTTCTTCCTCTGCCCTGCCTGCCCCTGCAGGGTTCTGCCCGGGTCACTTCCTCACTGTGGGTCTATCTATCAGTACCTGCCCCTTTAGCCTTTTTAATGTCCCTGCTCTTTGCTGTGGCTTTTGAGATTCCTCCCACTTCCCACTGATCATAAACCCTCTTCTCGGTTCGGGCGTTTTCCATTCTTGGGCCAGGGTCACATAGCATACTGACTAAGGTTAATTGCCCAGTTAATGCCCTTCTTTCCCGATGTGCAGGATTTCTTTTATCACCATCTGTTCAAAGATGAGTTGAATTCATTACCAGGCTCCTGTGCCTGAAGGTCAGCGGGATTTCAAATTATATAGCAAGAAACAAAAATCATAAAGAGCCTGAAGTACTGATGGAAGGTTTTCTGAAACAGGGTCAAGATGTATCTCAGTGTATTTCACTGGCAAGATCATAACACACCCTGGGTTCTTCACCTCCACTCTCCTGATTCTTCCAGCAAAATGCATGCGTGCAACCTGTGGAGACCAGAGTCCTCAGCCCCCTCTTTTGGAGCCCCTTCTTTATACGCAAATACAATCTAGAGAGGAGTATCCCACTATGCACTGGGACATAGTACAAGGCTCTTGACAGATAGTGAGACTGGTCTCTGTTCTCAGAATATACTATGTAATTAGAGAGCAGAAAAATAAGTCAAAGCTTTTGTAAGGATCATAAATAGAAGGGCATCAACCATGAGAGAGAGAGAGAGAGAGAGAGAGAGAGACAGAGACAGAGACAGAGAGACAGAGAGACAGAGAGACAGAGACAGAGACAGAAATTGAACTGTTACTACATGCTGGCTGTATTACTTTTTCTTAACTAACCTGAGCCCTGATTTTGAACCCAGACAACTTTCCATTCCTACCAACTGATCCAGGTAGATTCACTTACTCCCGTGACACTCTCTGCTTCTGACTGGTTGACAATCACTTCTTTCTACATGCAGTGCATAGTTTCAAAACTGCAGTTTCACAGATGCAGAGAGCCACATAAAGATGTTTTACTGAAGTGGTTCACTGTCCAAATAAGAGAAGGGATACAGTGCGAGGATAAGCATGCTGTCCATGATGAGAATGACAGAGGATGCCACATGGGGAGAATTTGACCAATCACAACTAAGAAAGGCTTATGCAGAGACTCTCGGGAGACTGTAATCCCCTGTTGCTCTTTATTTAGGCAATTATCTCTCTTAAATCATTTTCTCTTAATCTAATCGATGGTTAAATGTTCATGTCAATTCAACAGGGCCATAGTGTGCCCAGATATTCAGTTAGATATTATTCTGTGTGTGACTGTGAGACATTTGTAGATTAGCACAGCACTTGAGGTGGTAGAATATTGTCCCCAATACACATGGGTCTCAGCCAACCCAAATATATTGGAGGCCTGAACAGGACAAAAAGCAAGTGAGGAGAGGGTTGTGGAGGCTGGAGACTGCCATCCAGGCTTTGATGGGCAGCCTCGACACCTTTGTCAGGAGTAAACAGCAGGGCATGGCAGTTCATGCCTGTAACCTCAGCCATCTGAAAACTGAAACAGGAGGATTGCCACAATTAAGGCTAGGGGGTTATGTTGAGAGACTCTTTCCAACACACACACACACACACACACACACACACACACCAAGCAAATAAATAAAATATTGAAAATTCATATTTCAAAAGAGCAAGCAAAGGGATTTGCTATCTGCCAACCTTTGAGCTGGGACGTGAACTTGAAGGTGCAGCACCACGTCTCTTAGTTCTCAGGCTTTCAGACATTGTGACTTAGCTCTCCTAGCTCTCCATTTAACAGATGGTAGGATAGGGGCTTCTCAGCCTCTATAATCACATGAGCAAATTCCTTATATCCATTTTCTCTCCTGCTCCGTGCCTCTCCATATACATGTATGTGCATGTCTTCTTATTGGCTATTTCTCTGGAGACCACTAACAGGTACCACTTCATTCTCATCACCTCGCTGTGTCTCTTCAGCATGTGTATGCCCTTGGTTAGCACTTCCTGAATATAGATGGATGCTAGGGTATGGCTTTGTCTCTTAGGAACATGACAAATATTCATAGAGAGAAATTATACAACTCAACTATCCTTCTCCTTTGTGACACTGAATGCCCCTCCATAATATGGCTAATTGGAAAAACAGGCTAGGACTTATCTATAGTTGACAGCCACAAGGAACAAGCTCATTCTTATAGGGATATACGTCATCTCTAGAAGCATGGCAGAAAGCTGGGTAAGCCACTATGAAACCGCTTCCTTCCGAAGTGTTTGAGAGACTTCTGGAGTCCATAGTTTTGACTTTAGAGTAGTTTTGACTTGTTCTTATTTTTCACATATGACCTAAGCATCCATGGTGTGCTAAATATCACTGGAGTCAGATTTGATGATTCCGTAGAGTTGCAATATAGCATCAATTCAGAAACAGAATGCTCAGTCCTCACTTACAGAAGAGATTCCCCTTTGCCTGGCCAGATCACACTTAAAGGACAAGGTAGAAGGTGACTGGTGGCACTACTGCCACCTTTGTCTCTTTTCCTCCATTGTTTTCTTTCTCCACAGTCGGCTGCTGTTTGGGAAGGCAAGGATGCAGAGTGGAGAGGAAGGAAATTGATTGGTCATATGATAATCTGACTTTCCAGAGCCTTATAAGCCTTCAAACTGGTTTTCCTTCTGTTTGAGGATATTAACTGATTTTTTCAGAAATCTCCCCAATATAAGGGTGATTACTTTGAAGTTCCCTTACATTAAAAAAAAAGGTTTATCTGTCTATTCTACCTCATCATCAAGATACACAGAAATGGCTATATCTGCAGTGTCTTCTCTTTAAGGGAGCCCCTTAAACATCCAGGGGGATCTCTTGGATGTAATCCATTCTTCCTGATGTGCACAGTTGACATATAGAGAAAGGAGAACAGCAGACTTGATGGGGTGAAGGCGTACCCGACCATTGATTCTTCAGCTGGACTTCTCTCTGCTTTATCTGTAGACAAAACCACAAGCAATTGTTGTTAGCATCTAAATTACTAGCAACTTACAATGAGCTCAGCAAATTCTCAATAATCTCCTGTGAGCACTTCCTTTATCTTTTTACCTTTATAAGAGTTGCCATGGTCATGGTATCTCTTCACAGCAGTAAAATCCTAACTAAGAAACAACTCAATGGAGTTTTGGAGTTTGTTATTGTTGTTGCTTTATTTTTATTTTTTTTTTTTACTTATATTGCTTTGTTGGACATTTTTTATTTTAACATTATTGGTATTTGGCTTGTATACTATGGTTTTCAGCTTTGCATTTTTATGTGTTTGTCTCTACCTATAATTGCACTCCTCCTGCTCTTTCTTGGTTTCTCTTTTTATGCCTTTTTATTTGTGTATTTTCTGAATAGGGAGAAGGCATAATATTAGAAGAGTGGAAAGTGATGGGGGGGGATGTGGGAGGAGATAAGGGAGGGGAAACCATGATTGGAATATATTGTATGATGATAATAATCTTCAATTAAATAATAATAATGCTTACATGCTGACAATAATATTTTGTGACTTAGAAATGTGCATGCAGACTGTGGCATGCCTTCTCAACATGAGGACTGCACCTTTGCCTCCTGCATGCTAGGATTAGAAGCATCCATACCAAAAAAAAAATCTTATACTGAAACCAGTGTTCATCAGGGTTCAGCTTTAATGAAAACTATAGCTGAATTTGATCATATAATTATGACTATAATTACCTTTTCTATGTATCACAGACTCGGGGCTGATATTGATTTTTTTTTAATCAAGTCCTTCATCCTATCTTATTTATACCTACCTTTCCATATTCATGAGCCTAATAAATTTCTGAAACTGGAAATTCTTCAGTCAATGTCAGATAAGGTCATGCCCTTGGAGATGTTCAACCACCGCTCCATTTTGCCCTTTAGCCTGTTCAGTGAAAACACACTAAGAAACAAGCATCGGTGTTGATCAAATGTGTGTGCCCTGGATGTTTTCAGCAATATTTCACTTCTCACCAATTACGCCACAAATTGGGAGGATGGGTGGAAGGAGAGTGCATGTCCTCAACTCTCATATCTTACTGTGCTTGGGATCTCCCTGGGCCATGTATTTAAAGATGCTTACCCATGATCTCAGAGCTGCCGCCTCCATAGGCATTGAACGGAGCCCAGGAATGATTATGCTAAGCATATGACAGTGCAAGTACCCTTGCCTGGTCCTCCAACCGCACTGCCGCAATACATGAGGCAGGGCCAGGAACCCTGGCTAGGATCCATGAGGGAATGAAGAAAATACAGACACACAGACACCTATATGGTGGCTCGAGGACCAGGTCGGTTTCTCTAACACTGCTGTCACAACCTGGAACATGTTTATTGGATGAAGCACAAGGGAAGGTGTTAGCTCCTCTTAGTAGATGTCCGAAGGCGAGCAGTCTCAGACTGTGAGCATCCTGGAGAAGGAAGCTCCAGTTGCCAGTCATTTCACACAATGGTCAATAGTTCATAAACACTCGGACTCCAGAGAAAAACTCCCCAATCCCTCTGAGCTTGCTCCTTTGGATAAATTTTGTCAATCTTCCATAAAACAATTGGTCTTGGAGTCCTCAACACACTGTGCTCATATCAAAGCACACATTTGCTGAAGACTTCATAATCACTCACTCGGGGTTCCTCTGTCCCATTCACCATAACCAAGAATAAAGACTTCCCACCCCTTTCCCAGGCAGACAGTCTAAAAGTAAGATTATTTTTATAGCAACATCATCATGTCACATTTTCCCCTGGTATAAGAGTGACAGAGTGATAGTCTTCCTGTGTTGAAGTCACATCAATAAGAATCACAATGTAATGAAGATCATCCCAACATGGAATCTTCCATCTTGTTTCTGTGTTCTCCTGTAAACCTTTCTCATCTTAGTTTATGTCAGCTATCCTTCTTCCCAGTTGAGAATCTGACTTCTGCTTCTAGGACTATAGATACTGAGGAGAAGAGTACAGACTTTGTATTATCTCCAATGTCATAGTTCCCATTGAAGCTTCCAGAAGATTCGGGTCATTGCCCAGACCTCCTTGTCACATTGCTATTTACAAAAAAAAAAAATCATTTTTAAAACACCAAACTCCCAAAGACATAGTTAATACAGTCAATTGAGAGGGATTGGCCTCTCTTAAAAGCTTAACCTGAAATAAGGCAGAAAAGAAAGGAAAGAGTCTGGGGACACAGTTTCACAAGGAAGTGATACCCAGTTGAATCAGAACACACTTTGATTGGGAGGATTTACTCATTAGAGTAAATTGGATAACATTTGCCCTTTAAGTTAAAGAAATTCTGACTATTGATGCATGCAGCTTTCAATGTCAGATTTCCATGACTACTAATGCGGGGACAGCTGCTTCTGCCATTTTTGTCATGACCTGGTGTTGCATAGTTTCAGTCACCATGACAAAAGTCCTGGGCAAACTTAAATAGAAGATAGATTGGTATTGGCTCATGGTTCCAGAAATTCGAATCCATAGGTGCTTCTGTGGAAGCATATCTTGGTTGGAGCACACAGCAGAGGAAACTACTCACTTTCTGGTAGACAAGAAGTAGAGGACAAGACAAAAATAGATGCTGAGAGCCCAGCATTCCCTTCGTAAATACACTCCCAGTGGCCTAACTTCCACTCATACGGCCACATCTTCTAAAGGTTCTGCCTTAGCTGGGACTAAATCTTCGATGAGTAGACTCTGGGGAATTATCAAGATACAAACTATACCACCACTGTCACAACACAATGCCTGCTTGTTTATCTTGTTCAAATGTTTTATTGATTCTTTGTGAGTTTCACATCATATACTCTAGCCCAGTTCATCTCCTTATCCCCTTATATTTGCTCTTTGCTCTTGCAACCTCCCCTCCCAAAACAAAACACAACAACGACAACAACAACAAAGCATAGAATCTATCCCATTGTGGAAGCTATAGTATGTCACAATGTGTCCCACAGTATATTCCTCTGTCCACACATCATCATTTGCAAATATTCATCACAATGAGTCACTGGTCTGGCTTGAGGTCTCTGGCTTCTATGATACCATCAATGTTGGATCTTCACTGGGACTCCTCCCAGTTATCTTGTTGTTTTCCTGTGTCATGGAGATTCTGCAGCTTTGGATCAGCAGGGCTGGCCCTTTCACATGTCTCAACCTTTCACAGAATTGGGGAGTGGGGGCCATCTCAGAGCCCTGGATCTGGGTCTGTGCTGTAGCAGATCTGGACAGCCCATGTGCTCTCCCTTACCCCCGCCACCAGGGCAAGCTCTTTCACGCTGCACTGGCTAGGCCATCCAATACTGTCATCAACATGAGGCAGGGTCTGATCTCCCACCCTCGGGGCTGGCTCAGGAATGCCTTTGCCATCGGCCAGCTCCACTGCACTGCCCAGGTAACATGCAGAGCCCTGATCTCCCTAGTGCTGTAGCCAGTGAGGGGGCAGGGCTAACGCTTCCCTGCAGGTGGCAAGGGGGAGTGAGGAAGGGCATCCTCCCCACACCCATGCCACTTCCTAGCAGATGAGTGATGTGGCCAGCCCACCCTCCCTCTCATCCTCAAGGCTGGCTCACCCGGAAACCTCAACCGGGGCCAGCACTACTGTGCTGTCCCGGAGAGGTACAGGGCCTGCTCCCCTGAGTGCTGCCAGCAGAGAGAGATGAAGCCAGAGCTCCAGAGTGGCACATCCAGGGAAAGGCAGGGCCGGCTCTGGACATCGATGTTGTCTCTGGCAGCGGCACCAACTAGGGACATCCACATGTTCTCTAGTGGTAATATGAGCCACAGACATCGACACCAACCCCTGCCACTATGTAGCCACAGACTCACACATGGCCCTCAGCAGGAGCTCAGGCTAGGACTTCACCATGGCCTCAGGTGACAGGGCTGTCAACTCACAGTAGGCTCCTCCTCTCCACCCTTGAGTCTCCAGTTCCATCTCTCTTCATAATGCTCAAGCTGCTCCACTATTCTTTCTCTCCCATCTGACCACCACATAGTCACAGACAGTAGCAGCTCCAACTGCAGGCTGTCCAAGTGTCTGGTGGGCACCTGGGCAGCATCCTCCATTGATGCTGTGTGTAGTGTCAGCAAGCAGGTGTCTGTGGCCTGCATCCTGTGCTATGCAATGGAGGGCAGGTCTGGGGGGAGGCATGGAAGTCCACAGGTCTTTGTCTATCTTCTTCTTTCTGCGTTGTGCTGCCTGAGTTTGGCTTGGTTTGGTTTGATTTTTATGAGTCCTGGACATAAAACAACAGCTTTGACCACCGAGCCAGGCATCAAGCTAGGAGAACAGAGGACTGCCATCTGCTCTTATATCTGGCTGATATAAGAAGGCCACCACCAACAAAGTGTCTCTTTGCCCATTGTTGGGGAGTCCTAATGCCTACTTAAAAAAGAAAAATCAAAGATAGACAAGTACCTCCCCATTATTTTTTTAAAAAAATATAAGAAAGGAGAAGGACCTGTTATGGGTCTGGTTCAGACACTAAGCTGCTTGCTGTGAAAACATAAGAAACTAGGTTTTATTCCCCAGTGCACACCAAAAAGCTGGGTGTGGCAGCTCACACCTGTTACCTCAGCACAGGGAAGGCAGAGATGGGAGGATCCTTAGGAATTTCTGGACACTCCATGTAGCCAAATTAGAGAGTTCTAGACTCAGTGAGAAACCATCTCAATAAACTAAGAGAAACAGATCAAAAAATATACCCAATATCAACAAATACACTCATATGCATACACATATACACACAGAGAGAGAAAGAGGGGGGAGGGAGGGAGAGGAAGGGAAAGAGAGGGGGAGAGGGAGAGAGGGAGG
>NC_034602.1:80037868-80053246 GCF_900095145.1 Mus pahari
AGAGAGAGAGAGAGAGAGAGAGAGAGAGAGAGAGAGAGAGAGAGAGAGAGAATAGGAAACAGGAAAGGGGAGAAAATGGAAGAACTCACCTATTTGGAGAAACCTTCAGGATTTGAAGTAGAAGTTGGAGATGAAGGGGGCTTCTGAACGAGCCATTCCCAACAACAGCTAGCTTCAGAGTAAGAAGAGCACGTCATACATCACACGAATAAATGTAAAAATAGATCTAGCTAAGCACGTGGGATGACATCACTTATAAAAGCCTATTCTAGTGAGAGCACACACTACTTTGAACTAAACTCTACACATCTAGACTTCATCCTTTGTGTTAAGGGTAGAACGCTTAGTGAGCAGATTGTCTGTGTGAAGCTCCTACCTGAGAGTGACTGGCTTCACTGCCATTGCGTAAGAGTGTGTCTTCTTGTTAGGACAAAAATTGGCAAGAATCATGTTGTGATTGTACATGGAGATAATTTCTTAGATATATTGGACTAAGTAAAGGGCAACGATGCATCTAATAAATGCTTATATTTTACTTTAAAAAAAGAGTGCGTCTCCTGGTTGATATGTCCTTGAGCTGTAAAATGAAGATAGTCAATTCATAAATTATTTTGAATTGTTATGAAAAGTTTAAACAGTAAAGAGTGATGGCCTCCCCAGTGGAAACTGGGTGTCCTTCCCAACACTTCTGGCCACAGCCTGACTCTTACTGATCTGACTTTGATCACAGGTTTGCCCCGAACCTATCACTGTGGTGGGGGATAGGGTTTTCTGATTGGTCAGTTTCGTCTGATATCATGGGCATAGAGTTGAGGAACTGTCTGGCTTCTGCTTCACCCATTACGCTTAGTGAGTAGATTGTCTATATTTCCTTAACTCACCCACATGTCTCTCATGAATTCATAATGTAGAAAATTACAACCGCAGAGCCAGATAAGTGAATGATTTGACTGTGGGCCAAACAGAAATCAAGGTATAATAACTATATAACTAATCTGGGGGTGTTATTTCTGCTGGCTCATCCTCAGCATGCCATGAGGTCCTAAGCAGGCATCAACAGCAGGTACAGAACCAAGTGGCCAGGCAGGATGAGCCCACTGGGTCAATCATAGCAAGTTTTTATGGGGTTTGATGCTCCTTCTAATTGGGTTTGATGCTCACTCCACAGAGGGAAATAATTTTGAGTATTATCAAGCTGGTCAAAAGCCCATGACGTGGGAGGTGATAGGCCTCAGTGGGGAAGCTACTGCAGTTGTTTTACTGTGTGGACATGATGTGCCTGTCAAATTGCCTTCTAAATAATGTTTAGACATAAATGCAAATATGTTTCTATCCAGAGAATAGTCCCTTTGACATCTTTGGTCAAACAGTTCTTATCACAGTGATCATCAATGACTGCAGAGGCTCATAACTAGTCACAGTACTGAAAATACATGACTATTAAATGACCAGTCATATGTGGAATGTTTATATCAACTCCTCCAAGGCTGGGGAAACATAGTGGGAGAGGGGGGTGAAAGAATGGAAGAGCCAGAGGCAGACAGAGAATGGTAAAGAAACTTGAGTTCCAGATGTGACATAGCTGCTGCACACTTGAATGTGTAGCAGCTGTGACTGCCTGGACAGGTGCTGCATGAGCTGGGTATATTAACACCCTGGCATGGACATGTGATGGGCTCTCTGCTCACTGGGGTTTACAGGTAATGGCTGATGGGGCTGCAAAGACACTTTTCTTAGATACCCATGCTCCTGTAGACTACCCAGATGGAACGCATGTTACCATACAAGGACATGGAAGCTGAAGGGGATGGCTGGGGAGAGGATGGAGAGGTAAGAGGACAGGGACAGGAAAGGGTAAGAGGCAAGTGAATGTCATTCAGACACATTGACTACACACATATATGAAAATGTCATAAACCCATTGTTATGCATAATTAATACATGCCAACAAAAAAAACACGTAAAGAGGATGAATCAGTAAGTGGCGTGCATCTGGAATTCCAGCTCTTGAGAGTGGGAGGCAGAAGGGTGAGGGGTTCAAAGCCATTCTTAGCTATATCAAAAGTAGCTGGGCTAATGAGCCTACATCTCAAAACTTAAAAGTTTCAATTAAAACCACAAAGCATTGTTATTGCTCTCGTTCTTTCTCTTCTAATTTATATTTAATTGAAACAAGAAAGAAAAATTCTGAAATGAGGTATCTATGACTCTTTTATAAATACTACTTTGGTAACCTTATGAAATGGAGCACATGTGCTCCTCACAGATCTTGCTTTCTTATGAAACTAGAAATACAGGATGTTAGTGTACAGATACATAAAACAAAAGTCTGTAAAGATAAGAAAAAGTATTTTTAAAATGCCTCCAAATTTCATGAGCAAGCTACCTCTGAGAAGAAGATAGAGTGTAGATCACAACGCAGAAGTTCTCCAGGAGCAGTGTGAACACACTGCCTATGTTCCACATGTCAAGATGGGCCAGGTACACAAAGTGCTCATTCTATTATTATTTACTTCTGTGTATATTGTAAGTGTTATTTTGTGTGCTTAACTAATTAAAAGATATGAGTGCAGTGACATGGCTTATTTTGAGAAATTTCCAACCAGGAGTTATAGGCTTTAAAAGGAATGTGGTTTGACTGGAATATCACATTATCTGTAGGAAGGCTGAGAGGCCCAGCATTCTGTCTTTTCTTCACCTTTTCATTCTAGGTGTTGTTAGAATCACCCTGATTGGATTAGTAAAGTGGAACTGAGTTAGACACGAGGTCACCCTCCCCTGCTCAGCACTCTTATCACCATCCCTGGCTGTAGGACTGTTAAGTCTTCATGAAAGGTCCACAGCAAGACAGGCAGCTTTGGATTAAATGAAAGAAACAAAAACAAAAACAAAAACAAAACAAAAAATTAAGTAGAAAACAAAGCCGCAGAGCACCTGTCAGGCACACTCTAGGATCTCAGGAGATCCACCGTGAATGAGACTACATATGGTAGATTTATACATTGAATGTTCATGCTGCAAAACTTCCTGTTGAGCCCTGACTCCAGTGTGATGGTACTCAGAGATACGTTTTTGGAATATAATTGGGATCAGATGAGGACACAAGGGTGGGGCCCTTATCATGCAGTTTGTTATTTTCACAAGAAGAGACACCAGAGTCTGTAAGCCAAGAAGATGGCCATAGTTAAAGAATGACCCTCTTGTACCTTAATCATGGATATTCTAGGGTCCAGAACTCTTAAGAAAATAACTCTCTATTGTTTAGACCGCTCCAGCTGTGATGTATTACTGTAACGATCCAAGCTACTAATACAACAATTAGCGTACATTAGGATAATAATTATATTAATGCAGTGACTAACTCTATATAAATATGACTAATGATGGTGAATAATTAGCATTACAGCACAAGACTTTATAGTCCTTCTCACATATAAATCTTCTCTTTCTTAAACAAAGCTGGCTTGTTAATACAGCTTAAGTAGAAGACCAATGTTATTTGTAGCATTAGAGGTAATTTTGTGCACAACATGACTGCAAGGAGCTTTGCAAATCTTTCCCTTCTTCACACACATTTTCTAGTTGAGCTTATTCAACTTTTTTCTAGTCTGAGAATTCTCATCTGTAGAAGTAAATAATGATTATTACTTAGACAGTTAGTGGAAGAGCCAGTGACCACCTTGCTTGACATCCAGTCATGAGGAAAGACATCAGTCTCTACACAGCACTTTCATGGCCAAGAGCAGACAGTTGTCCTCACATCCCATTGTCTAGAAGTCTACAGTATAAAACAACTGCTCAAAACTGTGTACAGAATAAATACACAAGTCAATAAGTGAGTCAATACAGGGGGTTCAGGAACCTCTGGCAAATTAGATGCTAGAATAATGCCGTCAGTGTCCTCTATCAAAGGTCACCAAAACCACACTGAAGCTGAACAAAGTTGTCTTGTTACCTCCATAGCCAAGACAAGCATTCTCTATGACACACTACTGGGGAACTGAATGGGAGGCTGTCTCCATAGGAGAGTGTTACAGAGGACTTCCTGGATTTGAGTTTGTATTGGGAGACTTTAGAAGTGGATTTATGGAAGCAGAGATATCGTCTGGATTGGATGATATTAGGAAGTGAGGTATAAATCTATGATTAACTTAATGAGTCTTATCCACACGGAGGGAAGACTGCACTTAGGTAATGGCTGTAATTGATTAGTAACAGCAACACTTGCATCAAGCAGAAGAAGTGAACATGAATTCTAGTGTAGGTATAGTGTTTTATCTATAAGGGAATGCCAGTGTGGCATCTCCAGGGGGCAAACACTGAAACAGGCTGGAGATTTTTTGGAAGGTTGGGGGAAGGAGCAGATGTTCATGAAAGAGGACAAGGAAGAAGCCATGAAAGTTTTTCAATTTAGTCACTGAGAGGGAAGAAGGAGGGAGCAGAATGGATATGGGAGAGCCTCATGGTGTGGTAAAGAGCTAACACAACTAAGCCAGAGGGCTATTTGGAGCCATTGGGCTACTCCAGATGCAACACACACTGCCTACTGGAAAGATGTGGGCAACAATGTGAATAATTTAGTGAATAATTAATAATTGTAAGATTAATATTATTAATTATAATTATTAATTTTATTATTAACTGTTATTGGGGGTTTTTTGGTCTACTGTAGCTAAGAGTCTCCAGCAAAGCACACTATGTCATGAAATGAAATCCAAGTGTTCACCCCGTGTGGGGCAGTTTGAATGAGCAATAGTCTTGGGTATTTGAACTCTTGGTCCCCAGCTGGTGGTCCTGTTTGTGGAGATTTAGATGGTGTGACCTTTTTGGAGAAGTGCACTCCCAGGAGCAGATATTGAGATGAAAAGCTGCAGGCCACTTCTAATTAACTCTCTCAGCTTCCTGATTGGCGATAAGGATGTGATCCCTCAGCCTCCTGCTCCAGCTGTCATGTCTTCTGCACGATGCTGTGCTTCTCAGCCATTGTGACTCTTACCTCTGGAGCCTTAAGCCACAGTGAACTCTTTTTTCCACAAGTTACCTTGGTCGTGCTGTTTCATCATAGTGACAGAAAACGGATATGCCACAGCTGTATCAGGACGTGTATTCTGTTAGAAACATGAGCTCTTCCTCAAGATCTGCTGTAGGCTAGTAAAGAATCCCTTTGCTGCTCATCTAGCAGAGCTAAGATGTGCTGAGGGGTGGGATTAGCCTATTTTGTTGCTGACATAAAATATCTGAAGCTACAAATGTTATTTATAAAAGTATATGTAGGTCAAAGTTTAAAAGTCCAAGATTAAGTGGCTCCATCCACTCAATCTCTGGTGAGGACCCCCTGTCTGCATCATACAGTAGCAGAGAACAAATGGTCACATTGTTACTGTACTGTACTGGTACTGGTACTGTAGTTAGCTAATGTGGGGTGACACCACTTTCTAACATCCCGTTCTAATAAGAATAACTTACCCTAGAACTCTAGGCCCTCTGTAGTATAGGGGAAACTTCTGAAAAATGAACTCTTGGGGATACTTTCATATCCTATCAAAATGAGAGAAAGGGACTACCCCAACTCTAGAAAGGAAGTATCTAAGGAAGGTGAGTCAAAATACAGTCAGGGAAAGGCCAGCATCAGTCTACCTCATGTCTCACTTTCTGAGTATAAGAAAGCCAGTCTACAAACAGGACTCGAAATGTCGTCAATCTACAGAGCAATGGAACTAGAACAGTCACATCCTGCTGTTTAGTCTTTTCCAAAAAAATCAATATACATAAGACCTGATACCTCTATGTAACCAAGTAGAAATTCCATTCTGTTCCCAGAGTACGCAATGCTGGGTACCTGTTTGGGGCACAGTTAGTCATATAAGAGCTTAATAGCCCATGAGATCCCTCTAGAAACTGTTCAGTATCATTCAAATGTAGCCCTTCTTGTAGTCTGCCAGGCACTTTTTTAATGGCTTTGGATTTTCAGCTCATTAATGTTAATTCAACTGGAACAGATCACAGACATATAATGTAACGATTCTCTCTAGCTGAAATTTTCTGGCTGGAAAAAAATCATATTTTTCAAATTAGGAGAGAACCCTGTTCTCTTAAGTGAGTGCTGATGCATTTTGCTGTGCCTGTTAGTTTTTTGCCAACTTGTCTTAAACAAGGGTCATCTGGGAAGAGGGGAATCTCAATTGAGAAAATGGCCCCATGGACATTGTCCTGTAGGCAAACCTGGAGCCATTTCCTTGATTAATTATTGAAGTAGAAAGTCTCAGAATACTGTGGTAGGTGCTACCCCTGAGCTGGTGACCCTAGGGTATACAAAATTTTAGGCTGAGCAACCCATGGGGAGCAAGCCAGAAAGCAGCATTCTTCTATGGCTTCTGCTGCAGTCCCTGCCTCAAGGTTTCTGCCTTCAGCAAGTGCCTCGACTTCTCCTGGAAATATAAAATGAAATAGACCCTTTTCCTTTCCAAATTGCTTTTAGTCGTGATATTTTATTATAACAGTAGAAAATAAGCAAGACAATTGCCTTTCTTAATGTCTGACTCTATTTCAGGATAATGGCCATAGGTCCTGAATATTTTAAAAGAAAACTTCATATAGTATACTCTAAGGAGATGGAGAAATATTAGACTTTTAAAAAATGGATGATACAATACTCACTCTTTGAGTCTGGCTTCTTCTTAATCAACTGAAACAGACCATAGATATTACTATGAAATATTCAATATAAATATATTAAAATTATTAAATATTAAATGATGAAAATGTCTAGCTTATACAAACTTCATAGTTTTCAAATTGGGATAAAATTATGGACTCTTAAGTGAGACAATGTTGTCATGTTTCCCTGGTTAGACTTTTGTCAGCTTGACACAAGCTAGAGTCATCTGTGAAGATGGACATCAATTGAGATGATACTTTCTATTAGCCAATTTATGAGCATGTGTTTTTCCTACATTTTATTTCCTAAGGGCTTTCAAAAGGATATTTAAATTATTAATACATGCTATTATATCATATCATACTCCAGAGAAATGCTAAAGTGTAAATAAGATTATATGCAGAGAAGATAATATAAGTTGTATTATCTTTGTTATCTGTAATGCATCGGTGCCTTCGAGAGCCTGGAAGTGCTGATTAAAACTCAGACTAAAAGCTATGGCATTCTGCAGACAAGGAGTTGAATTCCAGATCCTTTATTTTCCTGCCACGTTGCTATGAAGAGTTGAGCGAATTGAATAATCTCCTGTGAATTTGTTCCCTAATCTGTCTAATGGGAGCAACACCTTTGAATAAGTAAGACGCTAAGTAGAACACCCGATAGATGGCAGGTACTTAATTTAAGTCTCTTTTTTCTCACTTGTGGGCTTTTCTCCCAGAGATCATCTAGCACAAATTACTTTTTCCTCAAGCACAGCTCAAAAGTTTGCCTCGTTTTCAACATGCCACCCTCACCTTAAAGACAAGAAGTCTTCAAGCTCAGTAAGAAAATGAAATTCATTTGGTATCAGAAGAAGCCACAGGTAGATGCCTCCTCTTCCAGTTCTTCCTCAGTCACTCACTAGAGTTTTAGGCCCTGAGTACAACTCTCCGTGATGGTTGGAAGGCATGCGTTGCTGTGTACAGGCACCAAAGTTCCGTTCTTCTACACCTCGATGAAGAGTCTGCATAAAAAGCTCTGTATTTATCCCAGCATGTTCTTACTTGTACACTCGTATGCACTGGCACACTCTTACGCACTGGTACACTTGTCCTCGGTCCTCCACTAGACTGTAAGCTTCAGCAAACAAAGGAGCTAACTAATTGATGCCTTGCGGTATGTAGAGACCCCACCCTCTGCATACCATGCATCCAGTAAGTGTGTATTGACTGAGTAAATGAAGGAATGAATGAGGTTTTTTGATTAATTGAACATTGTCATCTGGGAAGTGGGATGTATTATTAATCACATAAAGAATGTTCTTCATTTGTAGATGTTATAAATTGATATACTTCATTTCTTTGTGTTAAAAGTAATTCCTCCATTAAATGTCATTTCTCTGTTGCATGTAGATACCAAAGAACTAGATTTTCACTAAATTGAATCCTTTGGATAGTTTTAAGTATTTAGAAAAGTTAAATTTCTTTTAAAATCAATCCAATTGATTGCTTAATTTTGTATGCACGAGTGTGTGGATATGCCATAGTGCATGTGAGGAAATCAGAGGACAGCTCTCAAGTAGAGTAGGCTCTCCCCTGCCACTTTGTGGAATCTAGGAATCAAACTCATGTCATCAAGCCTTTATGGAATGTCTCTCCCCACTGAGCCATGTCACTAGCCCATGCTGAGAGGTTTTTCAATGATTAAATTACAAAAGAAGACACTGGCTATCACTGTTACTTCTCTTTCCACAACATTTTCATGTATGAAAAACAAACATAAATGATACAGTGCAGAAACTCAACTGTTCATGGTTGACAAACCAGATAAACTGTTACTAAGATTGGAAATATTACAAAGGACTAATATTAAAAGCATAATGAGGGCTGGTGAGATGGCTCAGCAGTTAAGAGCACTGACTGCTCTTCCAGAGGTCCTGAGTTCAAATCCCAGCAACCACATGGTGGCTCACAACCACCCATAATGAGATCTGAAGACAGCTACAGTGTACTTCCATATAATAAATGAATAAAATCTTAAAAAAAAAAAAGCATAATGAGAAAAGAAGAAAATGCTGGGTTTCCTATGGTTAACTAGAGATCAAGAAAACTGCTATAATTTTAGGAAGTAAAATAAAAAGAAAGAAAAGAAAAGAAAGGATGCAGAGGTCCTGTCCTACCTTCTCAGACAGTATTACAGATGCTTAGAACATACATACACACACACGCACGCACATGCACACACATTCATACGTGTAGGAAAAGTAAGTCCTCCATTAAATGTCATTTGTCTGTTGCATGTAGATACCAAGGAACTAGATTTTTACGAATCTTGCTCGGTCCAATTACTATTTGAAAGCCTGTGAGTGACAGGTTCCAGGGGCCTGGTGTAAGGAACTGCAGTGCTCCCATGGGAATCTCTAAATTCCCACACCCTTTGAGTTTTGAAGGTCACCATAGCAACAGCTGTGCACATCATCACTCCAATGCAGATATGTAAGCCCTGCCAGGGATCCAATCACACCCTGCGTCGGTGAAAATTAAGTCACAGTCTCATTCCAAGTTTTCTGGGAATCACTGAGGTTTTGAGCTCATCCCAGGAGAAATCATTAAAGCCACACTGACTCGGGTAGCATACAGGACAGCAGTATGTCATTAGCTGTTTTACAGTTCTAGAGTGACAGTCATTTCTGAGAGCAGCTGACCCAAGCTCTCAGGTGCAGCCCTTCTGTGTGGCCCAGAGGAAACTACTCAGCATCGACGTCCAAGACTGAGTCGGCTTAGCTAAAGAGGTTGGCAAAGCTCCACAGAGCAAAAGGGCTAGCTACACCTTCTGTGAGGAGGCTGGGGCCTTAGCTGAGTGCTGTGCTTATGCTAAGGAGTGCAGCAGGCTCTGAATCTGGAACCTGGATAAACGTCCCTGGATTGTTTTTTCTGACACTGTCTGAATGCAAATGGGAAATGTATACTGTAGAGATATCCAAGTGAACAGGACACCCACACAGGTTTTCACACCCTTCCTGATCTCTCTCTTTCTCTCTGTGTGTGTCTCTCTGTCTGTGTGTGTGTGTGTGTCTCTGTGTGTGTGTGTGTGTGTGTACATATGTGTGTCTGTGACTCTCTGTGTCTCTCTGTGTCTCTCTGTGTCTCTCTGTGTCTTTCTGTGTCTCTCTGTGTCTCTCTGTCTCTCTGTCTCTCTCTCTCTCTCACACACACACACACACACACACACACACACACACACACACACACACACACACACACACACACACACACACACACACACACACACACGGCCTCTCCTTGCAGAGAGGATAGATAACGTGGCAGTTCTCATTTCTTGGGCATATATACTAGGGCTGAGCACCNAAAAAAAAAAAAAACCTTATTTAATGGGCACCATCCATGCTCATTATAGACACATATTAATAGCTGAGAATGTCTCAGCCAGCATAGATACCAGGCAAGATTTTCATCATCCGGGAAAGATGCCCTTCTACATAAACCAAGGCATAGTACTCATTGAGTCACCTGGGAAATCAGCGGCATATGCATGTCTCTGTCTTGTCACTGCTTAGAAGCTACATCCCTTTGCCTCCTTGCCCCCCCCCCCCATTACTTTGGCTCTTCCTTCCTTCCCCATGGTAAGCCAGCCTGAGCTAGCCCTCTCAGCTGTGGTGCAAAGGAAGTGTGCAAGCTTCTGTCAGTGTCTGTAGGTCATGTCCTATCATTCAGATTGTGAGTATGTATGTCTGCGTGTCTGAGACTGCAACATGATGAAGCTCTAAAGATGGTACAATCGTCAAGATGTTTAAAGTTGGGGACAGAGACCAGATAAACCAAAGAATAGCAAGAAGTAAACTCAAAAGAAGAGGGGTGGCAAGACAAGAAATGGAGGAGACAGGGGTAGAGGGACAATTCTAAGGCTTTACTTATGAAGGGTACTCCTAAAGGAAAGAACAGTTTGGTGAGAAACTCCAGTGGCCATAAGAGCAGAGAAGCATCCTGGATCAAAAAGCAGAAGTGTGAAGATCCAGGTGACCTGACTTTGCTTTCTGATGTGATAAACACCATGACCAAAAGCAACTTAGGGCCAGAAGGATTTATTTCAGCCTGCACATTACAGTTCATTATCAAAGAAAGCCAAGTTCATTATCAAAGAAAGCCAAAGCAGCTTCCCTTCCCATGAACACAGGCGCTCACATCTCCACCCTTGCCTGTTCTCCTCAGTGGTCGGGAAGCGTTGATGATGCCCTGGTTTGCTTCGCTTCTTTCCGGTATAGCATGACTGACTGAGCATAAGCAGGATTGGAGGACCACTTTGTCCCCCTGGGACTGACAGTAGGCCGGCTTCTTTGTTAGGTCATCAGTCTCTATCAGCACTTTTCTTAGTGTCTGGCTGAGAAGGCACACGTGGTTGTAGCCGTGGGGACACTGGGCAGGGGAGAGGTGATGGCACACTCGCTCCTGGCTCAGTGTCACTAACGGAATCTCAAGTCTTCAGGTTGGTTTCTGATGTGAACAATGTTTTTTTCTGGATTAAAGGCAGAATTCCAGGCATCTGTGTGGTCTATGTGGAGTCTTGCCTCAATACCTGTTCTTAACCTCATCTGTGCTATAACTTCCAACTTACAGAATCCTCCAACTGCTGAACCCTCTGGGATTCTCTGGAGTGCACAGGATTCCTGGTCCCTTTTTTGTTTTTGAGAATGCTAAGTTGAAAAATGTCAAGTATTACATTATAAGTTCTTGCCTATATTTGTTTTTTAAAAAATATGATTTATACTACTTTTCCTCAAAATGAAAGTCAATGAAAAATGAAAGCACAGGCCATTTGTTTACAGCTATGAACAGTTCTTGGGAGCATATTTCTATGTGATTTCATTTTTAAATTGTATAAATATGTTTAGCATATATGCATCTATGTTTTATTATGTATGCATATATGTATGAATATATGTATGCATGTACACACACACACATATATATATATATATATATATATATATATATATATATCATCACTGCTGAAATTGTCTTTCTACAGCCACACACATCTTTTATAACTTTTTTTTAGATAAAGATCCTACTACACACTCCAGGCAAACCTTGATTTCACTCTACAGCCCACACTGGCTTTCAATTTTTGACAAGCCTTGTCTTCAGTTCCCCAACTACGAGGGATATAAGAATGTGCCACCCTGCCTGACCATAATTGGCCATAATTGATTTTTTTAGAAAATTATTTATTTTATTCTATGTGATGTGAGGCGGCGCTTTGTTTGCATGTGTGTGGTGTGTGTGTGAGCCAAATGCTGTGTGATATTTGTGGAGGTCAGAAGAAGACGATGGTTGTGATTCCATGTGTGTGCGGGGACGAAAAATCCGAGTGCTCAGCAAGATGAATAAGTGCTTTAAACCATGGAGCCATTTCTCCACCCCTATAATTGCTGTCTTATGCACTATCGTTATAGTGGAGTTTCAGGAGATAGCCAAGAAGAATGCACAGAGATCAATGACAGTATCCCCACACCCTCTTGCAGCCTAGTTTCACCAAAATCCCATATGTCCCAGTGGAAAAATGAGTCACGTTATGGCCTTTCTATGCTCAGAATCCTTCAGGAGTTCTCTAGTTCACTTTGAGTAGCATGCAAGATCCTTCTCGTGAGATATAGCCCTGTTTATGTCTCCATATCTTTCCTTGAAACACATGTGTCAATGAGGACACTCCATCTTGTTTCCTACTTGGAAAAGTATCTGCACATAGAAAGTGTACAATAAATATCAGTTTTGTAAACAAATGAATGTGAGGGTAATCAGTCTGCTTGCACCAAGATTTAAGTTAGGAAAATGTGTTAAACATCATGAGATACCCTGGCTAGGTTCTCCCAGAAAGACCTAATCTATATAAGAAGTCAATTCCAAGAATGGAGTGGTGAGTTCCTTGATGGTGTCTCAGAATCAACATTTGGCCTTCTAAGAAAAGCTGACTCTAGCATGCCTTTCAGAGTGTAAATGTCTCTAAGTCAACTACCTAGCTTTGCTTCCATGGTATCAGAGCACAAAGACCAGTAGAGAGCTGCAGAAGCATGGACAGAGTCCTTTTAAGCAAGCATGAGATAAAACAACAGGATGAACGGACATCTGTGTCATCAAGAGCATAGTCGTGAATCTGATGCTTACCCACGGGACCAAGGAGGACCTGTGCTTCATAGTAGGAATACAAGGAGTTCTGGAACCAAGACAGGGCTGATCCAGGGCTGGCTGACCAGTTTCCTCTTTCTGCTTGACCTTTGACAGATGGGAACGGCCTTCACAACATCAGTATGCTTTAGGGATCCTAGAGCAGCCATGACAGAACTGAGGGATGGAAATAAGGCAGTGGAGTAGAAGGTCAGTCGATTTAAAGAGAGCATTCTTGTACCTGAGTGTTACAGAGATTCATTTAGAAAAATAAATGAGACTTGGCCAATTATTCCTGTGAAGCTGGAAAAACAGGCCACACTGGCTAGAATGTCACAGAGGTGATGATGAAAGTATTTGGCTCTGAGACTTACTCTGATAATTAATTCCCAAGCATCTAGCCATGGCTGGCACACAGAAATGCTCAAAACATGGCTATACTATTAGACCAGTAGAAAAAGGAATAAAATTGCACTTAAATGACCACATTGTTTAAAAACTAGGTCAATGCAGGTTTCTCAGTTACTCCTCA
The DNA here is from genome assembly GCF_900095145.1 of Mus pahari. Taxonomy (NCBI): domain Eukaryota; kingdom Metazoa; phylum Chordata; class Mammalia; order Rodentia; family Muridae; genus Mus; species Mus pahari. The sequence goes on from NC_034602.1 coordinate 80,051,220, forward strand.
CTGGCAAACGTAAAAGTTGGGCACCATCCATGAGCCACCAATGTTACGTCACTCGTCACTCATGTTCTATCGGCAGAGGGGAGAGGTTACATCACTTCTACGGAACTCACATTTGTCATTTAATTGCTTTTCCTAAGAAAATAAAGCAGGCCTTCCGTCAAGGCCTTTTAACTATATTACCCCTACGTTGAGTTCAGTCCCTCTTCTGCAGTAACAACCTCAAAGGCGTTTTATACAGCTCAGGGAGATAGGGTTTGCCAGTGAGGTGTACCACTGCTCTTTGGCTCCAGGGCAGGTATCCTTTGCTTGGATGCCTCCAAGGGATTAAGTAACCCTGACATCTGGACCCCCTCCCGTCTCTAAACTGGGAAGCACTCACCCAAATGGCCCACTCCTAAAATTCTAGAAGAGTCTGTTATAGAGGACTCTGTGGTGTCACTGAGACATAGGTACTTTGAGAGCTCAGAACTCCTTACAGACATTACTAAACCTGAACTGACTGTGGGGCAAACGTTCATGGATGCCACAACCAGCACCCTGTCTCCATCAGCATCTTGTCTCCACCTGCATCAACCCTGTCACCACCAGCACCCTGTCAGTCACCACCAGCACCCTCTCTCCACCAGTATGCACCATGTCTCTACCAACATATACCATGTATCCACCAGCAAGTATCCTGTCTTCACCAGCATGCACCATGTCTCCACCAACATGCACCATGTCTCTACCAGCATGTATCCTGTCTCCATCAGCATGCACTATGTCTCCACCAGCATGCACCATGTCTCCACCAGCAAGTATCCTGTCTCCACCAGCATGCACCATGTCTCCACAGTCACCCTGTCTCCAGGGCCTTACTCCAATGCAAGCTGAATGAAATGGGTTATTTGTGGGGTTCCCTGAGGTTAATATTAAGGTTGTTATAAATATTCTGAAATCAAATCACAGGTGCTTTTAAGTTGGGGCTTGAATCTTGTGATACCTGATGCATTTGTTCTTATCTGTTCTACAGAGATTAAAAAACAAAAAACAAAAGAAAACAAAAAACAAAAACAAAAAAACAAAAAACAAAAGCAGACCCTCGGCAGGTAGCCCTGGCTGAACTGCACCTTGTCCCACTGTCCAGGCAGACTTCGAATTCATGGCAGTCCTTCTGATTCACCCTCCACTGTGCTGGATTTGCAGGCGTACCCATAACCTTCTAGAGAAATCTTGAAATCTTTTTCTGTTTTTGTCTTCAGGTTAATTTAGCAAGTGAATAAAAGACTAGTTAAATATGAATTTTCAATATAGAAGGAATTCTAAAATTCATTAGCACTTCTGCTGAGTCAATCACTGAATTTTATTTAATCCCCTTCAAATAATTCTTCATATTTATGGGGGGGGACTCTTTTTAAGGCAGTAAGAGATTGGAGAGGTTTTCTTCCTCCCTCCCTCCCTCCCTTCCTTCCTTCCTTCCTTCCTTCCTTCCTTCCTTCCTTCCTTCCTTCCTTCTTTCCCTTGTATGCATTTATTTATTCGGAGAGGGATGCAGGAATGTCATGGTGCTTGCACTGGGTGGAGGTCCTAGAACAGCTTTCAGGAGTCAGTTTCTTCTTCTGCACTGGGTTCCAGGGCCAGAGTTCACACCGTCAGCCTAATAATAAAGGGCCTTTTCCACTAAGCCAACCCATCAGCTGAAGAGGTTTGGTTGGCTTGTTTGTTTTCTCTTACAATTCCCTTCAAGTGGAAGGAAGTGAATGCTTCATTTGAGGATCATATCTGAAATTCACTTCAGGATAAAAGTTCTGGCCCATGGTTTCCCAGATGATACGGATCAGCAAATGGTGTCAAGGTTTCATCGTTTGTGGGAAGGGAGAGGTCTGAGGTAGGAGTAAGAATGGAGCTGAATGAAACTGTGAGAGAGCTTTATTGGGTGCTTAGGAGACTACATCACTGAGGAGCAAAGTAGAAACTTAGATGCTGTCTTAGTCAGAGTTTCTATTCCTGCACAAACGTCATGACCAAGAAGCAAGTTGGGGAGGAAA
>NC_034602.1:80053456-80068826 GCF_900095145.1 Mus pahari
TATAGAACCAAGACTACCAGCCCAGAGATGGCACCACCCACAGGGGACCCTCCCCCTTGGTCACTAATTGAGAAAATGCCCTGCAACTGGATCTCATGGAGGCATTTCCCCAACTGAAGCTCCTTTCTCTGTGATAACTCCAGCTGTGTCAAGTTGACACAAAATTAGCCAGTACAGATGCCAAATGCAATTGCAGAATTCTAAGTGTAAAGGAATTTAAGTTCAGCTTAACAGAAAATGGATGAAAGCAGGAGAAAGTGACAATTTTGAGGGATAAAGACTTTAAGCCTTACAGAACTTTAAATTTTCTATTATTCTATTAGGCTAATATCACCTCTCTCTATGAGAATTTAGAAGGAATTAAGTAATTTTCCAATAAAAGTAGAGAACACATATACTCACGTGTGTACAACTACAACACAAAGGGAAAGGAGCGGGAGAACAGGCTGAGGGTGAGTGTGCATGCTTTAGTCTTTAAATCTAAAAAAAGTATGATCTTCCCAGAGCAAACAAGCTTCCTCCCAAGAAAATAAAAGTAATTACAGCTACTGTCTAATTTGATCATCTATACGGTGTGTATTAAGGTCTCGTTTGGGGTCCTGCAATGTTCCACAAAATGGGAATACATTCTGCACATAAAATGTACAAGCAAAAGAAAGGACGGGAGACATGCAGAATAGCAGACGAGAGAGATTAGGATAAATATGTGAGAAGAATGCAGCATTTTTACGGGAGATTTGCCATGGAGAAAATGAAGCAGGGCATACAGTAGAGAATGGTTTGGTTTCTGGTGATCTGTTGAAGGGTCACTCAGGGAATTGCCTTCTCCCAGGGCAGCACGTGAGTAAGGACTTGGGTGGAATGCGGTCTCCTTAGGCAGACACCAGGGAGAAGAAACTGCACTCACACGTTCCTGAGCCAAGGGTGGAGCATTTGTTCCCAGCTCTCTCTTCCTTCTCATCGTTTCAGTCTGGGCAGAGATTACTCCTCCCACTAACTTCAGATTTGGGCATGTATCTTTCATTTGCCTTACTTGTCTTGAATTAGATATAATAAAATCACGTTCACCCAGAAGTCTTGATTACTCTTGAGTGCTTTGCCATCTGCCATCATGGGGAGGCAAGGGAGGAAAGGAGAGAGGAGAAAAAGGAAAGGAGAGGAGAAGAGAGGGGAGGGGAGGGAAGAGAAGGGGGGGGAAGGGGGGAGAGGGGAAGGGAGGAGAGGAGAGGGGAGGAGAGGAGATTAGAGGAGAGGAAAGAAGGGAGGGAGGGAGGGAGGGAGGGAGGGAGGGAAATATTTGTATGTATATATAGAATTGGATACCCATGTTGGATATCTCTTACACACACACACACACACACACACACACACACATTATACCCTGACTTGTAACTATCTTTAAAAAGTACTAGAGTCCCACGTGTCTTCCTAGCACTCTGACTTGAACTAGAAGGGCACTTTTAAGAAGAGTGGACAAATGGCTAAAACAACGCACGAAGTTTATCAATGCATTCATATGAACAGTAGCTGATACTAGTCTTTAAGGTTTTAAGTGTGGGTATCTAGAAAATAGAACTTCAAGGGGAAGAGAGACTAAATTTGGGAGGGGAAATAATACCAGGTTTTAGATGTGTCATGCACACAGTAATGTCAGAGTAACAAGACAACAACGAGAGAAAGAACTAAAATGATAATAGTATTTGCCAGCATGTACTCTGTGGGCCTTCCAGTTACTAGACAGTACTTTCCATGCCCTGCCTTAGTCAGGTCACATTAAACAAATAAAATAAACAAGCACTTCACAACTGGACACCATGGTGTCTTAGAGAGACAAGATGTGTGCTTCCGAAGCACCAGTGTCAGGCTCATGGAAACAGTCTGATGCCAGAGCTGGGGGTGCTGAAGGGAGGGGCAGGTGAGCTGGGCTTCACAACTCAAATGCATTCCCAGCTCTCCTTCATTTTTTTGCTCCACTCCTAATATTCATTTCTTTTTTTTTTCGATTTTTATTAGATATTTTCTTCATTTACATTTCAAATGCTATCCTGAACATCCCCTATACCCTCCCTCCTCCCTGCTCCCCTACCCACATGTCCCAGTACAGGGGAACGCCATTCCCAGCTCTCCTTTAGCCATTCACAGTGGTTTCCCTCAGGACTCTAAAGTTTATCTGCTGTGGTCTGTCTTTCCTTTTCATCCAAATTCTAATTTTCTAGGGAAAAAAAAAGCATTGTATTATCATGTTTCCTCAGGGCCTAGTGGAGCACCAACCTTGTCTACAACATTTTACTCAACCTTTCCTACAACAGACATTTACATGGGCTGATCAGGCATGGTATTGGAAGATGAGCAGAACTAAAGGACAACCTAGGGTCTTTGCCTATGAAGAAACATGACACCACTACAGGGAAGCCAGAGGTACAACTCGGCCTCAGAGTGTAGCATGAAACTACTGTGGCACACATCATATATTGTCAGTATGTGACCTTCATAGGTGTTTAGAAAAACCAGAACTGCTTGTGTTCGCTCTAGCCTAATTCAAGAAGGGTGTATTACTTTCTGAGGGTTGCCACTGTAAACTTAAAGACACCAGGCAACATTTTGCAACAAAAATAAATTCTCTTATACTTTAAATGAACAAATATCAAGGCCAAAGGACCCAAAGGCCTTAAGAGAAGAAGGCTTTCTGGACTCTTCCCACTTGTAGCTCTGGTATTCTCTGCTTGTGGAAGCTAATGTCAGGCTCAGCTGCTGTCTTCATGTGGTCTTGCTCTCTGTCTATCTGCTCCTAGACCACTGGTCCTCAACCATCCTAATTCTGTGACTCTTTAATACAGTTCCCCATGTTGTGGTGACCCCCCCAACCACAAAATCATTTCATTGCTACTTCATAACTGTAATTTTGCTACTAGAAAGGGGCCATGACCCACAGGTTGAGTTCTACAAGGATTTCATCATTGCATTAGGTCTGTCCTGAATTCAGCAATCCTTAACTAATTGTATTTGAAAAGATCGTGTTCCCAAGTAAAGTCATAGTCTAGGTTCGGAGATTCACATCCTGAGAGTGGACAAGACAAAATGCTCAGGAGCAACTGGTGGTAAATAGACTTTGCATAACTGGGCCAATGGAAAAGTTGGAGTTCTAAGGACTGATACACACAGGAAGCAAAAATCCAATCCAGTCATTGCCTCTCCCTCTGTTGCTCATGCATTCTAGTCTGTCCAGGTCACCAGCATTCTCTCCTGCCATAGACTGACCTCTCAATAAAACAAATGACAGTGCTCTGACACCATCAGCCCCCGTATCCTTCCAACTTCACAGTCAGAAAAGATCAAATCATGGCACCCAATTTTGGCCCAGGAAATCTTAGGACTAACTGTGCTCCCCCCAAAAGAGAGCTATGCTTAAAAAAAAAAAAAAAAAAAAAACCTCTTGGAAAAGTGATTCTGTAAATATTCTCTTCAGAGATTCCATAAAGGAACCAAAAGGGCTAAAGCTGTTACCAAGGTAAAGGGTCAAAAAGAAATGTTTTGACTTAAAATATTCCATATCTATTTATAAAAGGAATTGTTGTTCTTTTGATAAAGTAACAATTTAAGACAGCTTAAAGCATTAAGACCAAAATCAAAGGGACCAATTAACTTGACTGATGGGAGAATACATACTGGGCATCCATCTTGATATCTGAGATAGAATAGAACTTAACTTTTTAAACTAAAGGCCACCGTGGGCTCTCTATTCTGAGCTCCCTACCTAGGGTTTGAATAATAAGGGCTGGGTAACTTTTTCTCTGGAGAGCAGACAGTGAATATTTTAGGCTTTGTAGTTCAAGGGGCAAATTTAAAGATAGTATGCCACATTATCATAATCACTTTAAGTATAATAATTTAAAAGAGAGTGGAAAACCCCTTTCTTAGATCAAGGAGCTAGCCAAACACAGCTGACAGGCTGTGTTTGCTTTGGAAACCCCAGCTTTCCAACCGCTAGGTTCTTCAAAGTTGTCTCCTTAGCAGATTTGGGTTTTCGGTAAATGAATAGCCAAGTAGCCTTTAAATTGGTTAGAGCCATATCAGTTATCTAGCTTTGCGTTCCCCTTTCTCCCTAAGGAGATGGAGATCAAGGACAAGAAACATCTGACCTGCAGTTCCTCGGCTCTGGTCTACATCAAAACTCAAGTGGGAACACAGGTCCTGACTCCCAAGCCTAGATCTGTACTTCTATTCCATGACAGCTCTTCCGGATCCTCTCTTCACAACTGAAACCAAAGAGGAGTCTCTCTCTCTCTCTCTCTCTCTCTCTCTCTCTCTCTCTCTCTCTCTCTCTCTCAAAATTAAAAAGAATGATGTGACAAACTTGAACAAGAACTATGACAGTGGCGGCCAGAAGGGAGTTGGTCTGTGTGAGAAGTACAGAGTCACATCTTCAAGGTATCTGGTGCTACAACTCCACCAACCTCCCAACACCTCCTTAAATGGCAATAATACCATTAATGCCGACAACAACTAATGTACAACATATTCTGCACACCCACACAATACTGCTGCTGCATTTTAAAGCATTCATGCATCTAAAAAAAAAATGTATGTATGTATACATATTTGAAGGTTTGCTTTTACAGGAGACAGCATCCGAACACGTACCAAGGCACATCACATGACCTAATTCATTTGTCATTATTGACGCTAGAGTTTAAAGCTTATAATTTATAGCTGCTGCGTGCCTCTATAAATTAAAATAGGGAGGGCATTCAATCTAGCTCACAGCAATGGTGTTCCGCCCATAAAGGCAGACACTCAGAGATGGAGAGCAGCCAGCGTGGCATGGAAACGCTTTTGTGTGATAACTTCTTGTGTTTCTTGGCATAAAGCAGATCGATTCCATGGCTGACACCTCCACCGCCCTCTCCAGAGGGTGATTCACTCTCCTCTGGTATGAATTTTGACGGTACTTCATCATGACCTTGCACCTGGTACCAGATGCTCACCGTGAGCCCATTAGAGAAACAGAGATTCCTGCTGAAGTGCTGCTGCCTGCCCTGCTACCAACAGAAAAAAAAATGAAAAAAAAAAAAAGGTCCAATTCGAACACTAAATACAAATAGTCCATTTTTAACACATCTAAGCAAAAGAAGCGACATTGTTCTATTGACGGTAAATAAGCATCCAAACTGTCACCATGTGGTTCCAGCCTTATACTTCAGTCAGTTCAAAATAGTCTCTTCTTCTTACAGCCCCAGTTTCTGAAACTCCATACTTTGGAGAACTTTCTAATCTCTAGCAGGGACTCTTCTGTGGAAAACCTTCAGGGCAGCCTGTTTAGGAGCCCGTTTCTCCATTTTCTTTTTTCTCTATTAGGTCACAATCTCGTTGAAGCTCCTTTTGTGCAGTACAACTCTGCCAAAGCTGGGTATCACACTCAGGAATTCTCAACTTTCCTCCAACCAGACGCCAGCCCAGGGCTTCAACACATTCAGCACTGATGAAAATGGCTCGCCTTCATCCTGGGAAGTGTGCCTCTAAAACACCAGGTGGCCTTTGGAAACGTGTCCCAGACTGTGGGAAGGGTTGGTAGACTCCACTTAGAGGATCATTTGCCAAAACCATTGTTTCTTAGCTCTAACTGCACATCAGGAATTTCCAGTAAGATAGCAGGGCAAGGGATGTGCAATCCATGCCCAACCTTAGACCAGTGAGGGAATGAAAGGATGCTTCTCTGTCATAAGAGCTCCATGTGTGATTCTGCAAGGAGTGGGACCCACGACCCTCAGCTTCCTCCAGTGGAACTCTAATATGTACTGTTGTATAGTAACTTCTAATGAAACCCTAAGGATAGATGTCTCAGAATTTAGAAATTGTTTTCGTTTGTGTATCAAAACATGTAACACCCTCAGAGGAGCCGGGGACAGCACCCCATAATCAAATGCACTAACATCCTGCAGCCAAACAAACACGCATACTACATAGGATATACAATATCTATAAATAATCTTATCTTAGCTGAGGTCAGGTTTTGCTTCCAAAGGAATTAAGAAACGTTTCTTTTCCATTTTAGAGATGTGGGTGAGAATTTCTACATCTGGGTTAGTCGGATAGCTTTTTACCCCCAGATCCACAAACTTAGCACAAATCCTCCACAGACACACTTAGAGTCTACCAAGGAATAGGACAAGAGGCATGTCAATGTATTGATTGTCAACTACAGCCCAGCCAGTTCTCAAAGAAGTCCTACAAATACTAATACACTGAGGTACAGCAGTATCCCAGATCATTACATTGACAGAGACAGTGACCACTGCCCTATTTAAGCAGGTCATAATTTAAAAGTAATTGTGACAAAAGAAAATACCACAGGAAGGAGGCAAGTAGATTCATGCTCCAGCACTGACTGAAAATGGGTTTGAAATGTACAGACTTGGTTTTGAACCAATGAGAAAAGAGAAGGAAGAGGAAGGTTTTGGAAGATGCGCAAGAGTAACAAAGCATCTCTGAGCCAGAGAAATTAGAACTGTTTCGACACAGCTCCCCGTGCTTTTCTTCTCACCGGACCCATGCTTCTTCATCACCTGAGGCACGGGACCCACAGCTTAAGGAACCTTCTCTGCGTTAGCCCCTTACTCCAGTTCCCAGCCCGATACCAGCTAAACACAGTACCAGCTGCATCTAAATCTCCTGCCGCTGAGTGTCCACATGACCTACAAAGAGGATTGGCAAATATAAAATCCCAAAGTGAAGACCCATTCTACAAGTCACTTTACCAAAAAATATAAAGTCTAAAACACAGGTGAGCTTTGTGAATGTCTGTTCGGAATCCAGATGAGCTGTTTGTTCTATTTGATGCTTGCAAAGGTAGCTGATGAACGATCCCCAGGTAACAAAAGGAAAACTTTAAGCTATTCAAACTGAAGTCTTAATTAGACTAACAGCCACTACGAAGGGGCATGTCACTGCCCGCTCAGCAAACATAACCAGCACTGTGAGCATCGCTTGACATCAACAAAGTGACACATCAAGGGAGAAATGTCATCAGAGCCTGTGCCCCATTTTTTACATCACATGAAAGAGATGACATAGCAGGCTGTGCCCCCATTCTTTGCTCTACATCTCATGAAAACATCTGGCATGGAGAGGAAGATGGTGGGTGCTCATTCCCAGATCCACAGGAAGAAAATCTAGATGCTTACATAGCTTTAGCAACAGGACATCTACGATTGGTTAGAGAGACTGAACGGGGGTTCTATTAGAAGCAGAACATTGGCAAGTGAGATAAAATAAGAATTTGTTGTTATGTGGAAGAGAGACACACACACACACACACAGGGAGACCTGCTGTGGGAATTTGACTGGCTGTTGAAAACACGAAAGGTTGAGAGCCAGAAATGAAGCATGAACATCCAGCAACCCACAACGAGGGCGTTACATGAAACATGAAAGTGAATTCTGAAATACATATTTTATCCTAACCCTGCTTCAAACATCTCCTAGAAATCCACATCAGCCTCAATTTATATTACTTCAACCTTCTCAAATAATAATAATAATAATAATAATAATAATAATAATAATAGTACTTTAAGAGTTTGGGGTTTGTCCTGGTTTTTGTTTTGTTTTGTTTTGTTTTTAACTAAACCATGGAATATGAAAAAAAAAGTGAATAGTTTGTTGTTAATGCTTTGATGACCTTGAACTCAATGATTAGATACAGAACCAAACTTTATTTTTTTTCAATTTTTTATTAGATATTTTCTTCATTTACATTTCAAATGCTATCCTGAAAGTCCCCTATACCCCCCCCACTACCCACTCACTTCCACTTCCTGGCGTTCCCCTGTACTGGGACATATAAAGTTTGCAAGACCAAGAGGCCTCTCTTCCCAATGATGGCTGACTAGGCCATCTTCTGCTATGTATGCAGCTAGAGACACAAGCGCTGGGAAAGGAAGAGAATTCCCTCCACTGAGGAGGCCATGGTAATGTTAAGCTCTTTGAAATGAGTGGAGTCCTGACACACTCAAAGTTGGAGCTCTGTGCCTCTTCATAGATTTGAGCACTCTGAAGCCCGATGCCCAAGATAACAAGTCTTTGACCTGTAACTCACCATAAATACTTGATTCCCAGCAAGCTGTTCATCATTTTCCCCTTGGATTCCTTTCCTACTCATTTATTCTGGTAAGCTACGAACTTCTTAAAATAAATAGAAGTGGAAAACAGCACAGGTCAGGCACAAGAAATAAGGTCTCCAACAGGCATTTTCTATCAAAACTTGCCTTTTCTAGAGGATTTGAAAGAAGCTATTGGCAGTCCTAGAAAGCCTCCCTAGTTGAGAAAGCAGAGTCGTGGTGGTTTTGTGCCATCTAAATAAATGCCGAGACTATGTTAAGGCGGGGCAGCAGGAAGAACAGGTCCAAAAGGAGAAGTTATCTCACCCACGGTGATCACAAGTACCTTTCGTATTTGTCTAGCTATAGGCGTGTATGAGCGACACACTCTGAGAATCAGGTTTTCTTCGCCAAAGGTCAACATACATGTTGGAGCTTTCCAATTCCTTACCCATAAGCCCATCCTTCCTCTGACTTTTGAAAGCCAAGGTGGTCTAGCCTTAACCTGCCACAGGCAGCAAAGTGTTCAGCACTTGATAAACCTGTCACGTTGTCTTCCACACCAAAGCAACTTTAGTAGTGAAAAGAAAGAGCCAATAACTCTCCCAAGTGTCTCCGATTCTACAGCTTCTTGCTAAGTACTACACTACTCTACCTCCATCTGGCTTTGTTCAGCCTAGTATCTCCCTCGGCTTGCTAGTACCGGGCAATATTTTTGGAGCACCAACCTGCAATGGATGCTAGGCTGCAGTATTTCTGGCTCTGTATTCATTCATTCTTCACAGTTGATGCATGAGATGGAGACCACCGTTACAAGGGTAAGTGAGCATGAGCAAACTTTCCATGGTGGGAACAGGAAGAAAGGTTAATTTACTATAGCGAAGAGAAGAGATTTGGATCTAAGAGTACCATTGCCTGCTGCATCTTTATTGCAACTGTTAAAATGATCCCAAGCTCATGTGCCAACCCCTAGATTCAAGGTGCTTTTTATCTCTAGCCTTGGTCTCATTGCAAGAAAATCCTCCAGGCTCTCTTGGGTTGTTCAGTTTTTAAGAGTACTCTCATGTTTGGGTTTTCTACACCCCATTCACCTTACTCTTAAAAACTCTGGCTGATTCTTAGCCTCCAACACCATTCCTGATAACATAAGCAAAACATTGCACATTCGCATCTGAAGGCCCTGGCCCTTGCCCCTCCATGGGTTTATTAGGAATCAAACCAGGACTTTCCTGAAGGTACAACCTAGAGCTCCACAAGAAAAGGGCTCCAACTTCTTCAAAGATAACATTTTACTTTCAAATATTGGCCTAGTAATATTTGAAATTTTAGGTTAGTGTTTTGCTCCCAAGATATATAAGTGAAGAAGATTTTTCTTTCTTTCATAGTTTCTTGATCTAAGAAGAAAAATGTAACCTCTTGATTTTGATAAGTGACAAACTGCAGAAAATAAATGTTTAGTGTAACCAAGACACAAAGGACTATGGGAATAATTTCTGAAGGCCAAATGCTTTAACTCTGAATAATTAAGGCTTAAGTAGAGTCTAAACTTGAAAGATGTTTTCCTCTTAATTTCCTGCAACCTGGGTGCTGGTTTTCTCCATCTTCGGCATCTTAAGTTTCCATGTTACAACTTCAGAACCTGACACTAAATTAGAGTGTCAAAAGTCTATGTGTAAATTGATATTTAGACATGAGTCATATCTCCCAATAAATGTGATGTGGACATTTTACGTAGACATTGATAAGTGGGTGGGCAAGTATTGAATTTCTAAACATTTCCTATACAAATCAAATGAACACTCTATAGATAAAAAGTTTTAGCACACATAGTATTCTATTGTTAAATTTCACTTTATAAGGCTTGATAGATAGTACATGATCAGGCTCATTTATCTTTTCATGTTGGCTAATGTTCACCACTTATATATTTTTATTTCTTTGAAAATGGAAAATAGCCACATGAAGGCTGCTGCTGCTCAGAAGTCAGCACAAGTCAGTCAATGCCAAACTTGGATGATACGCTTCCACCCAGAGCTGGAAACCTCTGTTTACCAGCCCTATGTAATCCCTGCGCATGGGAAACCATGAACTTCTCGGCAATAGTGCACAGTTTTGTTGACCAACTGACTAAATGAAAAAGCCAATATCATTTTATTGGGACAAACTCAGCGTGTGGATTAGGCAAGCAGGGAACGGTCTTCCTCTTTGAGTAGCCGCCTGGTGTCCATAGGGTTGACATGTTAAAACAGAATAATTATTCTGCAAAAAATCATGCCTGAAAGCTTAAGCAAATCAATGCGAGAGCTACAAAGCATTATGCGGCCCCTTCCAGGTAGGTGTGGCCAACCACAAGGCTGCTCCAGGTACCCTAGGCAGCTGCTTCCAGGTCCTCGGGGGGGGGGGGGGGAACAAACCTGTGAGCTGAATTCACATTTCTTTTTCGAGGCTAAAGGACCAGTGAAGCAGGCGAGAGACCAGGGAAGCAAGCGAGGCCATCTATTTATGCATTTGTATTGTTTGAAATGGTCAGATCTATGTCCCAGAAGTACTGGAAGAGATGGAGGGTCTTTAGTGCTAAAATACAGTTCTGCTTACTGAAGTTTATGCACAGTGATTCAGTTCACACCTCCCTCCACATCCTGAACAACGCATGGAAGAAAAACCTAACTCAAATTAATTGGAGAAATTAATGAATCTTTGGGGCCACGTAAGAAATGGCATGATTTGATGCAGCCACGAGACCCATTAGCTGCCTAAAGCAGCAGCTGTGTGTGTGAGCTTCCCAGATTATTCCTGCCTCAGAACAGGGAAGCCATTGTTCGTGACCTTTTGCACCAATAGTCTTTATTGGTATGTCTATGCGCCAATTTCAGGGGAAAGGTTGCAATGGACTCATAACTTTCAAAAAGAGATGTGACCGAACTCTACAATGCAGTTAATTATGCACATAAAATATTTATCATTTCAGGTTCCTTAGTTTCTGCTTTCAAAACTGTTAGATATATGCCTTTAAAAGAGGGGAATATACAGAAACCCTACAATAAAACTGTGAAGTTGCTTGCTTTTGCATTTGCTGTATGCACTTCGTGTGGATTATAAACATCTCTGTGTGTCATTATGCATTTTTTCTAAAGCAGAGTGTTCTGGAACATTGACTTTAAGAATCTGTATTTTTAAACATGTGGGGTGTTCCAAATTTGCGGGTATAAATAACACTGAGAAACATGCTTATACATAAATCTGTCTGCGCGTTTCCTTGAGGCACATTTAGAAAAGCCGAAGTGCTCGTTCAAAATATCTTAACTATTTTTTAAATCTTTTGAGAAGTATAGTAAAATCCCAGCAGGCACTCTGATTTATATAACAACAGAAAATGAAAAATAAATACCCATGCTTTGGAGTATTTGCTGGCAAGAGCAACACACAATGTGGCCCTCTCTTTGCTGGGATAAAATTCACTGTCCAGGCAATGGTTGATCCTGTGTGACCACCAGGTGTCAGTCTAAAACAGAGCAAGCTGAACTACACCTAAGAAGGGAGGTTCTCTAAGGCTTACAGACCTCCACATCCTGTTTTTTTCCCTGGGCTAATAGGGGATTGGGACCTTATTAAAAAATTCAAAATAAAGAAATAGATGATGACAGACAGACAGACAGACAGAGAGACAGACAACAGGCAGGCAGCAGGCAGGCAGGTAGGTAGGTTGATCCATAGTCACTCTCTGTAGGTCCTCAAGTTTATAAATGATTATGAGACACAACTAAGGCAAGGAAATGAAAACCAAGTCTGCTGGAATGGGAATGGGCTCTCATGAGAGTCTCTGATGGCTTGAAACTTCATCTTGGCAAGACTGTTACAAGGAGGTTCTTGATTCGTGAAGGTCCTTCCAACTCTAAGGTTCAGTACATCCTTCAGAACCAACCACAGATTATTAACTTAAACTAAGACATCCAAGGACATTTTTAGGTGACACTTTTAGGGACACAGCCAGAGAGAGAGAGAGAGAGAGAGAGAGCCAGTGATACATCCGCATGCACTGCATCTTTGCAGTCCTGAGGCAGTGATAATGGTTAAGCCAGCAGAATTGCTGGAGTTGAGGGTGAGGGTGGGGAATGCAGCTTTGATGATGAGCGTATTGATTGGCTCTCAGAGCAGGAATGAGCATGATGAACTCAGTGGAATCAGAATGTAAGAGCCAAGAAAATAGGAAAATATCAAACCATTTCCACACCAAGGTTCTACAAGCGCTCGAGGAAAGTGGCTGGTGAGAACATTCATTTAAATTGCTTCTGGTTGCCCAGATTTTAGTAACTGAAGTCTACAAAGAGGACCATGACATCTATTTCAAACTCTTCCCCACTTTCCCTCTTCCTTTTCTTGACTGTGTACTATTTCATTCTCTGCCCTTATTTTGCTCTCTACCTCTTTCCTAGACTCAAATCACACGAGATGCTGGAAATTTCATGACAAAATTTTTTTTTTTTACCAGGATGATTTAACAGAACCTTATAACCTGAATGGTCTAAATCATAAAACAGTATTTTCATATAACTCCAGAGGATGGAAGTCTAAGGTCAGGTGTTGATAGACTAAGGTTGTCCTGAGACCTCCCTTCCTGGTCTGTAAGTGGCCATCTGTCTTCTCTGCCATGCCTTCACATGGCCTCTTCCTGTGCAGATATATCACGAGTGTCCAGCTCCCTCTTCTAAAGACATTAGGTTGAGTTAGCGTTCATCCTGACAAGCTTGTTTAAATTCAATAATTGCTTTAAACACTCAATCTCCAAAGTCAGTCATGTTCTGAGTTACTGAGATATAAAGTTTCAACATGTAAATTGTTAGGGAACGGGATTCATTTACTCTTTCACAGGCTGGGGAAGGGCTTTGGTAATGAGAGCAGAGAGGACTCAGGGCACTTTGGGGAAGAGAGTGTGTGAGGGGCAGTCTGAGGGAAAGACAGCAGCACCAGGAGGAGTGGACATGAATAGAGCACAGGTAGATACTAACGACATTGCCAGCTTACTAAAAATAACTTACTCAAGAATGAATGTTTTCTGCCTTTAGTTGTAGGAAAGAGTGGAATGCAGGAATACCAGCCTTGTAAGCAAATAAAAGTGAACTTAAAACAAATATTCAGGGATGAAGTCTCTCACTAGTACAAGGCTGTGACTCAGAAGCCACAAATCCTTTGTGGGCCCCCAAACCAGAAAAGTGGAAGACACTGAAAGGCTTAAAAGTCAAACTGTCCCTGGGCATGATGGCGCACATCTGCAGTCACAGCACTTCATCAGAAGCAGAGGCAAGCAGTTTTCTAATTCTGAGGCCAGCATTGTCTACATAATGACACCCTTAAACAACAGCAACATTCTGTTGTGTTCAGTATGAAAGTTGTCCTGCATTGTCTTTGCTGAGGTGCATCTATTCGGTGACACAGGGAGACAGAAATAACTGCACATTTCCACAGAGGGAAATAAATTAACTCTCGAGAGTCTCCCTAGCCTCCTTTAAGCTATTCTTGTTCTGTTGGAAAAATAAAAAAAAAGATAACTGATCAAATATGCATGTCTGTGCAGGACAAATGCTAACAAGGTAATGAAAGAGAGAAAGAGCGGTCATTACTCCGAAAAGCTTCCTGTCATTGCTCTTATGTTTATCAGCATCTGCTAAGTTTTATTGTTTTATTTAAAAAATATATTTGAATTTTTATATGATATATTTTGGGCATGTTTCCCCTCTCATAATATCTCACAGTTTCTATTTATCTCCCTATTCACCCAAATTCATATCTCCCTCTCGTTCTCCCTCTCTCTCTTCCTCTTCCTCTCTCTCTTATACACGCACACCACCACCACAACAATACAAACAAACAAAACAAAAAGCTTATAGAACAAACAAGCAACAACAAAAGCACATGGCAGTTCACTTTGGGTTGGACAACTACTTCTGGGTCCAAAGCCTGACCTGGGGTGAGGTTGACACATCCAGTGACACTCCATTGGAGAAAAGTGATTTTCCCTTTGCCAGCAGGTATTAACTGTAAATAGCTTCTTGGTTATGGGTCAGTGCCTGTGTCCACTCCTCCTGTCAGTGCTTGGAGCCCATCTGGCTTGTGCATGCTGCCACAGTCTTTGTGAGTTCATATCTGTCAACCAGAAGTTTTACCCCTACGGACTAACATTCATTATGGTGTTGGAAGGTTCTCTGCATGCTACTGAAGGAGAAAGATAACCATCGATATTACCCAACTACAAATATTGTGACCTCTAACAGTGATCTGCCTGGCTGCAAGATATATTGATGCAAACACAGCACAAATCTTATAGAAGTAACCAACTGCTTTCTGGTTTAATTTAATACCCACTCCATGAAATGGAACTCATATCTGTTGGATACTGCTAAAGTGACCAAGAACCTGAAATCAGGTATGTTGTGGGCCTAGGGGAAATAACAGCTAATTATTGATCACTTCCACAATACCATTTTAACATTTAAATACATTGTTCACATGCATTGTGCCTCTTGAGGCTCATAATGATTGAGGCAATTTAGTCCTCTGGTTAATGCATACATTAGAACCAATTATGAGCTTGGATGTATTAAAATATAATTGGGAGTCAAAAACTTTAATGGACCTACTCCAAATGACACTGATAAATGGAGATGCCAACAGCTGAACCATGTGTTTTACCCATTTTTCTTTTTACTTCACTACCAACATTTCATTTCTTCAATGACTTGCCAGTCTTTGTGATACTGGCAAGACATTGAAGAAATGCATAAATGGTATTGAAGATACTGTGAACACAAAGACGCACACACCTTCATTTTTGCCTTCACAACTTATCTAGTGAACAATGAGGAAACGAGAAAAGCCACAGAAGGTTAGAATTACCACAGTGGTAAGTGGTGAAGATGCATATCAAAGATGTGCATAGGCACTGTTTAATGATACTAAGATTCACTTTACCTGATCCCAAATAGGAATATTTATGGTTTTCCCCTGAAGTTCTTCAGGACTGGATAACATAGGAGAGAAGGCAGCTGGTTGTACCATCCAAGGCTGGGAGTGCACAAAACAAGTGCAACAATAGGATCATTGAGGGTTGGTAAGAGTGGCTGGACCTGGTATGAAAAGCATATAGATAAACTTGATATATTATATAATATATTATATGTACTATAATGTTGTTATATTATATATACATATATATACACATACACACATGTATATATATATATATATATATATATATATATATATATATATATAGAGAG